>NW_013665863.1:350588-357353 GCF_000517525.1 Limulus polyphemus | reverse complement strand
CCCACGGCTGAAAGGGCGAACATGTTTGTTGTGACGGGGATTCGAACCCGCAGATTGCCAGTCGAGCGCCCTAACCACTTGGCCATGCCGGTCCCTGCAGATTCGAATCCCGACTAAATTAGGGATGGCCAGCGCAGATTGCCCTCGAGTAGTTTTGCAGAAATTCAATAAAAAAAAGCAAGTATTGCGGTAATAACATTTTTATGTTCCTTTATTTCTAAACGCTGATTGATATAAAATAATTTTTTGTATACATATATATACACGTACATATTTCATTTATTTTGTGGCAAAATTAAATATATTTTCATAAAATACCATAGCTCTTCAGGCAGGCTAAGATACGACAGACACAGTAGTGGTCTAGGCGATATTTTTGTCATCAGTTTTCATAAACAACAACTGTTATGGTGTGAACTAGATGAAGTAAGTGTACAGTAATTATTACCAATTTTATTTAAATCATTTACAAATCACTTTTTTTTATGCTAGATTAACATTTAAACTGGACCTTGAACATTGATGATGGAAGACCGTACACCCAATACCTTTTTTATAACCTTTGCTTTGTTGTCCGTAAGTCTAATTTTTACTAAATTTAAATCTAACAAAAATAACAACAACAAAAATGAATAGAATGTACTAATCAGGTATGAACTACTTTGAAAAAAAGGGTTAAACTATCAAATACATATTATTTGAGAAACTGTGAAAGTGGCCAATAATTGGTTCAGCTACTGATATGTTTGTGGTCATACACCGTGTATTTACTTGCATAAAAATACTCAAGATTGTGTGAATAAAAGTAGGTCTCTTACAGTCTGTAATGTAGGAATGAAAAAGGACTCTATACAGCTTTGTGTGTTATGTTATTTTTCCAACTCGTTACCGTGTTTAACTAACGTACCTATCCCCAGATGGGACAGCGGTAAGTCTACGGACTTACAACGCTAAAATCCGGAGTTAGATTCCCAGCGGTGGACACAGCAGAAAGCCCAATGTGTCTTTGTTCTACATAAACATTAACTAACTAATGTAATATTTCTTTGCAAAACAAAACAGATGCGATCACATCACAGACGTTTCTTAGCCGTGTTCAACCGGTTGGAGGATGACTCGTAAAGAGTGCTCTGTTTCTTTCAAATCTAATGATTTTAACACAAGTCGGAGCACGTTGAAACTGAGCTACGAGAACACTAATGACGAGTCCTCGCATCGAGCGAAAGACCTCTTCGGCATTGGGTATGCCCGGCATGGACAGGTGGTTTGAACGCTCGACTCGCAATCTGCGGGTCTCGGGTTCGCATCCCCGTCCCACCAAACATGCTCGCCCTTTCAGCCGTGGGGCGTTATAATGTTACGGTCAATCCCACTATTCGTTGGGAAAAGAACAGCCCAAGAGTTGGCGGTGGGTGGTGATGACTAGTTGCCTTCCCTTTAGTCTTACACTGCTAAATTAGGGACGGCTAGCGCAGATAGCCCTCGTGTAGCTTTGCGCGAAATTCAAATAAACAAGCATTGGGTATAAAAGATGTAGGCAACATCGAACAATTAAAAAATAAACGATATAGTAAAGACAGATGAAACCGAAAATTATATGGTTTAGATAGCCCACACTTGTCTGAATTAATCTGATTAATCGAATAACTGATACGGTTTAGATAGCCCACACTTGTCTGAATTAATCTGATTAATCGAACAACTGATACGATTTAGATAGCCCACACTTGTCTGAATTAATCTGATTAATCGAACAACTGATACGGTTTAGATAGCCCACACATGTCTGAATTAATCTGATTAATCGAACAACTGATACGGTTTAGATAGCCCACACTTGTCTGAATTAATCTGATTAATCGAACAACTGATACGGTTTAGATAGCCCACACTTGTCTGAATTAATCTGATTAATCGAACAACTGATATTCTAACTTGAACCATTATGTTGCCTTAATGTTTCATTGTACAACGACGACAGCTCCTTGAGGATACAGCGGTAAGTTTACGAACTTACAACGCTAAAATCCGGAGTTCGCTTCCCCGCGGTGGATACAGCAGATAGCTTAATGTGGCTTTGCTCTAAAAGAAACAAGCAAACAAATAAGCTACGACGACAGTTAGTTTTAAACTTTTTGTTTGTTTGTAATTAAGCACAAAGCTACACAATGGGCTATCTGTGCTCTGCCCACCACGGGTATCGAAATCTGGATTCTAGCGTTGTAAGTCCGCAGACATACCGCTGTGCCACTGGGGGCTTTAAACTTTTAAATCAAAATCTGGGGAAATTTCTGTCAATTGGTTCATTATAACTCACTTGTTTAAACGTAGTCATCTCCGTAATTCCCAGTTTTTTTATTTCTTCATAGTTTTCCCGAACGATGTAGCTCAATTATTTCAAATCAAAATAACAAATAAGTAGTTTTCAACATGATCCCTTTATATTTATGTAGGGGTTCACATGGCTTATGCATTATCTACAATAGGGTTCGGTTGGACGAATTTAATGATTGACCTGGTTTCACTCAGCCTGATAAAAATAAAAATAGTTCAACTATCTTCAGTAATGGTCGAAGTATGTATAACCTTCTACAATAAATAACATTCCCCATCGAAAACTCCTTTGGAATCAAAATTAAGAATTGATCTGGAGTGAAAAAGTTGGATCAAATTATTCTGATAAATAGCAATAAGGGGGTGGGGGTTTACATTAGCATAGTTCATATCTCTAATCACTATTTTTGTCAATTGTATTTTTAAACCTAAGTCAGCGAATATTATAAGGTAAAACCACTTTTAAGGGTTAATGTTTAACTTTAAATTTTCTGTGATTCATGGTTAAGATGATAAATTTCCTCAAGTATTGTATTTTTTTATAAAGAAAGAAATACTATTGTTTTTGGAGTAGGATATGTATGATATTATTAGATACTGGGCTTTAACGTATATTTTAATGGGGGTGGGACTGACAGATGGCTCGTAGATATATGGTAAAACAACAGACGATTCTCAGACATATGGTAAAACAACAGGTGACTCTCAGACATACGGTAAAAACAACAGAGGACTCGTAGATATATGGTAAAACAACAGACGATTCTCAGACATATGGTAAAACAACAGATGACTCGCATATATATGGTAAAACAACAGATGACTCGCAGACATATGGTAAAACAACAGACGATTCTCAGACATATGGTAAAAACAACAGAGGACTCGCAGACATAAGGTAAAAACAACAGAGGACTCCCAGACATATGGTAAAACAACAGATTACTCTCAGACATACAGTAAAACAACAGGTGACTCTCAGACATACAGTAAAACAACAGATGCCTCTCAGACGTACGGTAAAACAACAGGTGACTCTCAGATATATGGTAAAACAACAGGTGACTCTCAGATATATAGTAAAACAACAGGTGACTCTCAGATATACGGTAAAACAACAGAGGACTCTCAGATATACGGTAAAAACAACAGATTACTCCCAGACGTATGGCAAAACAACAGGTGACTCTCAGACATATGGTAAAAACAACAGGTGACTCTCAGATATATGGTAAAACAACAGGTGACTCTCAGATATACAGTAAAACAACAGGTGACTCTCAAACATACAGTAAAACAACAGGTGATTCTCAGACATATGGTAAAACAACAGGTGACTCTCAGATATATGGTAAAACAACAGGTGACTCTCAGATATACAGTTAAACAACAGGTGACTCTCAAACATACAGTAAAACAACAGGTGACTCTCAGACATACAGTAAAACAATAGTCTGATAACTTACACGTGTTCTTCATTTTAAGATTAACCAAGTACGTTCTGGCTACAAATTACTTTTGGTATTATAACCATAATCTAATTTTTTTCTTAGTTGAATATGAAGGTTTAAAAACACGGCTACGTCGTCTCACCTGGGGAAAAACTTTGAGAAGTCCGAAACCTCTTGAATTTTATGACCATTTTATTGAGTTTTGGAGGAGGAGGTTTTATTCTTAATTTCATCTTATTTGTGTGAAGTAATTTAAGATTTTGTTCCTATTTTTATGGTGTGCTTAACAGCTTCTGTGTATTTGGCGTTCAGTCTTACTTCGTGGTCTATAATGACGTATTTGTTTGAATATAGTCGGTAATTTGGCTTGTTAAGGTTTATATAAATTATAATTGGCATTTTCAGTTTTTAACATACCGGAGTAGTAACATTTAAAATGAGCTTAACTCCCTGACCACCTTCAGTCGCAGGTGATTTCCTGGTAAAGCTCTGGATTTCGGAATTGGCGATCCGGGTTTGAATCCATGAGATACTACAAAATATACTCTATCCCACTTTAATTAGTGGAAGCGTTACAAGAGTGACAGTTGATCTCTCATCGTGGATAGTAGGATGTTACTATCTGGGTGCCTTTTCTTTTATTTAGTTTGTTTGTAATTAAGCACAAAGCTACACAATGGGCTATCTGTGCTCTGCCCACCACGGGTATCGAAACCCAGATTCCAGCGTTGTAAGTCCGCAGACATACCGCTGTGCCACTGGGGGAGTTCTTTGTTTAGTGGTTCTAAATTAGAGACGTTATAAGATAACCTTGGTAGCTTTGCCACAGATGCAAGTACATTAACCGACTTATGAAGACTGTCTCATTTCACTTCAAGTATAATAATGGCTGGAGACGGCTTGAATGGGTAATGAAGAAAAACTTTAATATAAGTTTAACATAACAGCAAATGTACAACGTTTCGACAAGGTTTTGTCATCACTTAAAGTGGTGCCTGTTGTCCAGACTATCTGATTAATTGTCTGTCAAAAAACCTTCTATAGTCTAGAAGTATGTTTGTTGTCGTTATTTCATAAAAAAATAATAAAAGTGTTAAATTGCAGTTGATGGTGAAATTGCATTAATTACGCCTAACATTGTCTTCAATGTTATTGTTTTAAGCTCTTTTTTTTTAGTTTAGGTAAGGGTTTCGTAATTCTAACCTTTGCCAAATGATCATTAAATAATTTAGATTTTTTTATGCACAATCAACAAATTTATGGTGCATATTTTCAAATAGTTAGTCGCATAATTTTAATTTATTGCCGCAGGAAAATCGGGGACGTGAAAATAATGGAAAATCAAGATATCACTCGCCAAGCAACAAGAAACAAAGTCAAAAGCTATAAATCTGGCAATACTTACTTAGACAAGACTCCACTAAGCCTAGAAATTCACAATTTGATCACACAGTCAGCCACTGGATGATTATGTGGTCTTATTATATGCAATATTACGCAAAACGTGCTGCGGGCGAGTAATGATGTTAAATTCGGGGCCCTTAATTACTATATATGGCTTGGGAATTCTTCCTAGAATTTCTCTGATGTCTTTGATCAAACTAGTTATCATCATTTTGAGAACAATTCTAGCCCAACACTAGAACAAGCTGTCTGATGGACAATCTTGAATTACACAGCTACAAAGAGTAAGTAATAAATATTTATGTTACGCTCTAAAACTATACCTTTTAGAGCTAACACCAATAAACAAATAATTACGAAATACAAAATGACATGTTACTGCATAACAATATATCAGTTTTGGCCACAAAAACTTTGAATAACTCTCTGTTCAAGGTGAATGTAATCTTGTGAACTGTTAATACTTTTACGAAGCTAAAGAGTCACATTTGGAGTTATACTATTTTAATTTTTGTTTAAGATTGTTCATACATAGCTACACAAAAGATATACTATATTCGTCCCTAATTTCAAACTGATAAACTAGAGGGAAGGCAACTAGTTAATAGCACCCACTGTCAGCTCTTGGCTACTGTTATACGACTGAATGGTCAGATTTCACCGTTACTCTTATAGTGCGTCCCAAAACGCGGAATGCGATTTTGCGGCAAAGGGACGCGAACCAAGTCTAGGCATGCTAACCACTAGGCCGTCCGTCGTAGGAATTTTGCCGTGAAACCAAGAGTGCTCAGAAATAGAAAATTTCTCTTCGCTCAAGCAGGGTCAAACGATCTCTCTCTCTAAGCTCAAAAAATTAACCCATCTATGTCTGCCCCTCCGTGGTAAGTATTAAGGCTTGAAGTCGCCCTCTTGTAAATACGAAGCTAAAATGCAAACCATTGAAATTGATCTCGGGTACCAAACATAGGATATAGGCAGGGCCTATTTTAGTGTGTAGTATTGCACACTTTATGCAGTACTGATTTAAAAGTGTGCAGTATTGGATTTCAAAATGGGACGATTCTAAAATATGACAGCAGCTTACCCGCAACTTTGATTTTGTTAGAAAATTTTACGCTTTATCAAAAGTAAGAATTCTGGATGAACATTTATTACTCCTAATTATTTTAATATTAACATTAATAAAGTGTAATCATTATGTTAAATGAATATTCAAATGAATTTTATTGGTTTAAATAAATAGATTAAGTATTGCACTAACCAATCACAAAATAGTTATAATTGTATAATAATAGTAAAATAATACTATGGTTTTCATTTGAATTTTATTTTTATAGGATGGAACAGCAGGCTGTATACTGTTCATCTGTCACCAAAAAGCACCCAGCACCCAGTGCAATGCAAGAAAATATAGCAACAAAGAAAAAGAAGATTACAGACTTTCTGATGAGACGGACAGTTACAGATAATGGCCGAATCAAAGTAACTAATAGTTTTTCTACTACTATGTTAAGTTTGTTTGTTTGTTTTTGAATTTCGCGCAAAGCTACACAAGGGCTATCTGCGCTAGCCGTCC
>NW_013665863.1:341240-349651 GCF_000517525.1 Limulus polyphemus | reverse complement strand
CTGAAAGGGCGAGCATGTTTGGTGTGATAGGGATTCGAACCCACGACCCTCAGATTGCGAGTCGAGCGCCTTAACCACCTGGCCATGCCGGGCCTACTATGTCAAGTAAAAATGCTGATAAAGTTCCAGTTGTGACTAGAGAAATAGCCCAACCGTCAACTCCAATTTCTGATTATTTGTGTTTGAGTTCAAGCTCTGTATCTGCTTCCTAAGGAAATGAATCATATTTAAAAATTTCTACCAAGTTGAGCAAAAACAACGCTTTTGAATATTCTAAAATATCTGGCGAATCAAAAGGAAGAAATTATGTCCGGTGTCAAATATTCTTGAAACAAGGGGCAGTCATCAAGATATTCCGTAAATCAAAAAGAATACCAGCAATCTGTACTGAGGAGGGAACTGTTCCACGCCAAGAACTTATTCGCGAACATCTGAAAAGTGAGATGTATGCCAAAGCTGTTGATGCTGGAAAGATATCAAATTTAACCCCATCAGACAAAGCTACTAAAATTCCAATAGGAAGCACAATTACTAAGTCCAATATTCAACTGAAAAACAGAGTGGCCAGTCTTATGATCAATGTGTATAATGATGCCAAGAAGCATGGAGCTGGCCTACTCGAGAAGTTGCAAGCATGATATCTGCTACTGTTGATGTACAAAAATAATATGAAAACTCAATCCCCAAATCTCTTCTATACAATATGTGATACCAATTTTAAACACAAGCATTTTTTTTACATTGCATTGTAATGGCTGACAAAGATCAAATGAAATCAAAGATTGATAGTTGCTTAGTACTTTCATTGCGATGTGATAGTTCAGCCTACAGGACAAGAATATATAATTGCCATGTTTCAGTAAATATTATAAACCAGGAAGGACATGCAGAACTTCTGTTTCTTGGTCTCGAAGAACCCAGTGCGAGAGGTATGGATGGATATATATACAAGCAGTAAAGAATGCTGTCAGTCTAACAACAATATGGCCAAATGTTGCGGGAAAAATGACATCTCTTGTCACAGATGGGACCAGCATGAACAATTGAGAAAGAATAAGTCTATGTGCATCATTAAACAAGCAGCATGAAGAGTATGGTTTGTAATTGCTTAAGGTTTGATGTGCTACTCACCGAGTAGATCTTGCCTGGAAAGCAGTCTCGGAAAATGTCTCAAAGATAAGGTTTATGTTTTCAAAACTGATATCTATTGCGTCATTTTTCCATGTGTCAGTAATGCGTTCCCGAGAACTTTGTGATGTTGCTAGGGAAAATTCATTCCAGCTTCGTAATCTACCTAACCTATTTGAGGTGCGTTGGAGTGACTTCACTTCCTTACTCTTCGACTCTGTTTCATTCTCTTGACGAGCCTTGGTAAAACAATTTGAGATGATGCCTGATTCAGTATCTTAAGGTTATCACACATACCTGAAAAAAGTACATAACATCCGACTTGTGGCTTTTCTTGAAGATTTGTTGTTTGTATTTTCAAGATACCACAAAAAAAAATGTAGTAGTAAAACTTTAACATCACAGATTTGCCAAAATGGAAGTCTGATATTTTGAAATGGCTTGATGAGCTGAATGAGTCACCTGTTTTGGGTGGATGAGAAGCAGAATTTCATCACAATTACCAAGTTGACATAAAATAATTCCATGACATAGAGCTTAAAAAATAAAAGAACACCAGAGAAAAGAACATCATGTGTATGTAAGTGAGAGTGAAAGACGTTTCTCTATAGTGCGACTTGAGATACTGGAATCATTCAAGCGGTTTCTAATGGAAAGGTTATCATTTGGTGAAACCACCCATAACTTGCTGAGGTGCTTTATTACATTCAATGCAAATAATGATGAAGTAATGGTAGTTCACAAATAAATAGCATATGACTTAACACTGGCAAATATTTCTGAAGAGCTTCGTGATGCTGTCAAGATCATTGGTTCAATATCACTTTCATTGCTACAAACTGTTTAATATCTTGTAAATAATCTAGATGACTATGAAACCTTGGCCATTGTGTTTGCCAGAATTGCAGCGTGCACGCCTCATTCTGCCAATGTTGAGAGGATCATTAGCTTATACAATCAGCTTAAGACATCTGACCGCTCCAGCCTGTCAAACGAAACCATCTCTTACAACCTGTATGTCAACATAAATATGCCTGTCCTTACTGAGTTTGACCCACGACCTGCTGCGTCATATTTTATGAAACAATCTCTTCATCGTTCAGTTCACCCAACCAAGGCTAAGGAGCAAGAATGGTTTCAGAACACATTTAGTGAAGCATCAGAAAAACCAAAATTCGAAAAGGAAAAGGAACCCGACTTTCACAGGAAGCTTTGAAGTTGTCAATATTGACTGGACGTCAAGTAACAATGTTCTCTACAGTTGTGAGAGTATTATTATTATTTATTTTGAAGTTGTATTGTTCGAACAAATAAAGGGCTGGATTTTTGAAATTGTTGTTTTTAAAATATTTTTAAAACGTGTGTGCACTATTGACAATTTCTGTAAATAAGTGCTGGATATGGGGTTGTGCAAGCCATATAATCTCGGTCACATGGTGTTGTAATCACCTATTATTTTCTAGTTACTGTGTTATATGTTTACTGGTGTGTGAAGGTGAATGGTCACATGGTGTTGTAATCACCTATTATTTTCTAGTTACTGTGTTATATGTTTCCTGGTGTGTGAAGGTGAATGGTCACATGGTGTTGTAATCACCTATTATTTTCTAGTTACTGTGTTATATGTTTTCTGGTATGTGAAGGTGAATGGTCACATGGTGTTGTAATCACCTATTATTTTCTAGTTACTGTGTTATATGTTTTCTGATGTATGTAGGTGAATGGTCACACGGTGTTGTAACCAGCTATTATTTTTAGTTACTGTGTTATATGTTTTCGAGTGTGTGTGTGAAGGTGAATGGTCACATGGTGTTGTAATCACCTATTATTTTCTAGTTACTGTGTTATATGTTTTCTGGTGTGTTAAGGTGAATGGTCACATGGTGTTGTAATCACTTTTTTCTTGCTACTATGTCTGGTTTAAACGATCCAAGTGCAACTCAAATAACATATGACTTTTGAAATTAAGTTTATCTCTGTCTACATCCATAAATTTTATGATGCATGCGTGCAAGGTAACAGAAGCCGAAAGCTCGGCGATGAATTTTTTTTATCATAAACTTTATGGACTTTTGTTTCACTTTTTCTACCATTAGCAATTATATTTAATATTTACATGTTGTATATTTTCTAATTATTGGAATATGCCTTAGACTCACCGCAAGTCGTTGTCTTCTTCTGTAAAAGAAACAAAACAAAACAACAACTCTGATACATGTTTATAATATGTATAGGTCTTCTCTTAATATGTATGTATTTTACCTCTGGTTGAACAATTATTGAATAGAAACACGACTTTATAGGACGTATTTCTATTTCTATTTTCTTTGTTTGATTGTTTGAATTTCGCGCAAAGCTACACGAGGGTTTTCTGCGATAGCCGTCCCTAATTTAGCAGTGTAAGACTAGAGGGAAGGCAGCTAGTCATCACCACCCACCGCCAACTCTTGGGCTACTCTTTTACCAACGAATAGTGGGAGTGGCCGTCATATTATAACGCCCTCACGGCTGAAAGGGCGAGCATGTTTGGTGGTAACGGGGATTCGAACCCGCGACCCTCAGATTGCGAGTCGAGCGCCCTAACCACCTGGCCATGCCGGGCCATTTGTTTGTTTGGAATTGAGCACAAAGCTACACAAGGGATAGCTGCGCTAGCCGCCCCTAATTTTGAAGTGATAGACTAAAGGAAACATAGCTAGTCAACACTACTCGTGAGGCCGAATAGTGGGATACTTATAGCATACTCACGACTTCAAGTTGCGGATTGCAATATTTTTATTTTGCAGTAGTGGTATGCGAACCACAGAATCTCACCTTTATAATCGCATGATTAGTCACTGGGCCGCGTTCGCCCCTCCCCTCCCCTAAAATTTGATTTCATTTGTTTTGAATTTAGCGCAGAGCTATACGAGGGCTATCTGCGCTAGTCGTCCCTAATTTAGCAGTGAAAGACTAGAGAGAAGGCAAATAGTCATCATCGTTCACCGCCAAACTCTTGGACTACTTTTTTTTTACCAACGAATAGTGGGATTGACCACATATTATAACGCCCCCACGGCTGAAAGGGCGAGCATGTTTGGTCTGACGGTGATTCGAACCCGCAAATTGCGAGTCGAGCACCCTAACCACTTGGTTCCTCCTCTAAAATTATGTGAAGTGTCTTTTGAAGCAAAAGTCTAGACAATAAATGAAAATTCGATTAAAGAAGAACAAAATACACACAAAAAAACAAGTTTAAACTATATACCGGTTGTTAGATCTGCTACAATTTTCAGTTAAACTTAGCTTTCGATTTATTAGGTTAAAAAAAAAACCTCAAAAGACTAGGTATGAAAAGAGTAGGAACAAAGAACACGGACTGTATTTTTTATTTTCATTCGTCTGGGGAACAGGGAGATAATCGCCGTCTTAGAGTTTGGGCTCTTCTGTGTCCTCCACGTTTATAAGAAACTAAATACGCATGAGAAAACGATTGACTGAGCTTTGGACTCCTTACAACTGCAGTTTTTAGATTCCTCGCGATCTTGAGGCACGGGGAAAAGTAATAAGGCCTAATTAAAATGGATACTAAATAACGCCGTTTTTATGATGTACACGTATAACAGTCGTTGCGTCAGACATGCAACAAATAGTTAAAGAAGAGTTCACACGGCAAAAACTCGTACACAAAACCGTGCACAAGGAATATGTGCACGTTTTCACCATAAGTTTCTGCCTTATGAAATTTTATGTGTGCAATTGATATTCACAACTACATCTAGAGGAACGTTTCATTTATTGTTTCTGTAAAATGTTTCACTTTTGTACAAAATTAAATTAAATCCTAAAAGCGTTTCTTTCAATGTTTTTGCAAATTTTGTCTCTTTCGTAAAGAAAAATTAAAAAATTAAACTACAGCCACAAAAGACTTCGTTTATTGCCAATTGTCAGCATCAGGCCTGAAACATTCAATTGAGTATGTCTTTCGTACAAAATTAAATTACATCCAACGACGTTTCACTTAATTTTCGTAAAATTCTCTCTTATGTACCAAACGAAATTACATCCTGACAGCGTTTCGTTTATTGTTTCTGTAAAATGTTTCACTCACAGGGTAATTATAATGAAACAATGCATGACATATAGTGAAAAACAAGAGGGAATACTCAATAGCCGCGGCACTTGAAATTCATTTAGGTAGGATTAGAGTAAACTAATCTATGAGACCTTAGACGTGGCGAAATAGATCAATCGAAAGGTTTTGACCTCCAGTGTCCAAAACAGTAATTAGATCTCAGATCGGTCAAGAGATGACAGAGCTATGAGCTAAAAATTTGTACTTGTAAAATATAACAAACAAACCCATATGGGTCGTTATGCCATGGCTAAACATTATCTGTTCTTCTATTCAATTGTCTTGTAAAGTTAAAAGTATTGTACAGGTATGGCCAATGAAATATTCACATCCCTGTATGATATTCAGCTAAAACAAACAAACCATCCCTGCAGTTGTTACATCAAATACTCTAGGCTTACGGGTTAATATAAAAGAATGCAAGACTTATGTAAAAATATATAAAGAGCCGTGAATAGTATTAATGTTTCTCGGCTTGTAGACACTAAAACCTTGAATCGTTTACTTTGTTATAAACGAAATAGACTTCAACGAACTTTGTAACTGTCCACTCAATTACGGCGTAATGTGAACAGAACAGCTTTATTAAAAAGAGCCGTGAATAGTATTAATGTTTCTCGGCTTGTAGACACTAAAACCTTGAACCGTTTATTTTGTTATAAACGAAATAGACTTCAACGAACTTTGTAACTGTCCACTCAATTACGGCATAACGTGAACAGAACAGCTTCAGTATTTTCAACCTTAAGTGACACATGATCTAAACGGCCACGATATCTCTAAGGTTAAATTAGAAAAACTCACCAGAGTAAAAGCAACCAGTCAGCAGTACTCGCCGACTATGACACTACTCTTAACAGAATAGTGGGATAACTGTTACAGCTTACAGCTGAATGTGTGAAACGTGTCCAATGGCATATTGTTGTTCGAAAATTGAGCCTTCCGATTCACAACCCAGTATGCTAACCACTAGGATCATGCCCTACCGAATATAACTAAGCATAGGAAATGTGTTTTAGAAGAAAATTCAAATTTTTTTATAAGTACGTTTTTGTTTATTTAGGTGCTTTACTAAATATATATATTTAGGTATTTTCATAATTTGTATTGTCCATGCTGTCCAAGGAGCGACATTTATGTAAGAAGGGGCAGCACTTGTGCTTAATATGATTTGATTATTTTGGGAACAATACTTGATTGGTTATTATAAAGAGGGTAAACACTCCCAAAATAGACTGATTTTTACATTTTAACCTTAAAAAAAAAAAACCTAACTCCTTTGAACCTCCAATAAATGTTGCCACTTCCATGTCCCCGGATGAGTGCTGATAAAGCTAAAATTCGAGGTTCGATTCCTGAGGTGAGTACTCTACAGATAGATCACTCCGTAGCTTTGTGTTTTACCAATAAAAAAGTATTACTCATGCTAAAATAAAACTATTTAATTAACTAGAAAATGCATTACGTTAAATAAGTGAAGCTACATCTGCATTTGTCGTTTCTTCGTACTATTCTGAGTAGAACTAAACAACAAAACAAGAACTGATGGAATAGTTACAGCTGTACTTTAAAGGTATTATGGATGCCAAGTTATTATTGTTGTACTGCAGATAGCACATTGTGCAGAATTGAAATAAAAGTAAATTAATTATCACTTTTGTTACTAAGTTATTAACGAAGTATCGCCCCCTCAGTCAGGGGCGTCTCGATGGCAGGGATCTGATGTAAAAAAATCCGGGATTTATTCGATTTGGGTGAAACTTATAAAGGATGTAGCATACGATGAGATATAATGATTACAATTTACATTTTCCAAATTGGACACAAATTCAACGAATTATGACTGGCCACATCACCAGTACTCCTTGTGTAATTGATTGGCCTGCTACGTGAGCCTTATTCTTCTTCTTCTTCGCTCGTCATTACATCTGTTTTTCAAACTAAATCCCAACAGATAGGTCCAAGCCCCGCTGAGAGTGACTGGAACTTTGCTGCACATCGGCATGTCATCATCAGTCACCATTATTCTCTCGATTATCTGCGTGGGTAGTGTTCCGAGATGTTTCACTTGCAATCTGTGCAGTCACTGTGGATGAGATCCGTGTTGAGACAACTTCGTCTATCAAGCCCAAAGATGTGTCGGCACTCAGAAATAGATTTGTTGTTTACAAGAACAGTAGTGATAGTAGTATTATTCTTCCACCAGATCAGAAGATCAAGAACAATACCTCCAACATCAAACAGTCAATGAAAACAGGTCACATGACTTAATTTGAGAATGAAAAAGAAATAATCAAACAGCGTGTGTGACCATTACTGTTAAAATGACGTTGCCATTCCGAAACCCTGTGTGACGGATTTGCTTTTATATATTAATTTTAATATCTATGTTTCTTTAAGTTAAATTTATATTTAGCAGTTACATAACTTATACTGTTAAATATGTATTGCGAAACTCCTGCCCTTTCTCTAAAGTTGTAAAAGATTCTCGAGTGTAAGAATCAACAATATATGTGTGTACGTAAACGCTAGTATTAGCGTCAGTGTTGTTACGTAAAACTGAAATTTCGAGAAACTCTCCACACGCCTATAAATATAACCAACGCGACGCGCCAAAAAAAAACAAAAAAAAACAGTATATATTATTGGTTTGCTTCGGAAGCTATAACTGTGGTTGTTATAACGCTTATTAATTGAAGCACTTCAGATATCTGACCAGGAACATTTACAAATTTCAAACATTACAAACCATTTAACTTCAGTGGATTCGCATCGAACATTAATACTTTTACAAAAACATTACCCAACTTCATCGGTAGAAAAAAAATCGGACTTGTGATCACCGAAGACCACAGAGCTAGCTAGCTAGCTCCCTATTAAGTGAATTGTACCTACGTCAACTCGAAAATAACTCGCTTATCGTGAACCTTCGATACGATATCAAGAAAGTTCCAGACCAGAAAGAAAACTTTATACTGTTTGTAAGTTTGTAAAACTTTTGTATATAAATAATTGTTTGCAATAACTATTTGTAATAACTGTTACTGTAAATTGTATTATTGTTTGTATATTAACATATATTTGTATTAAAAAGAAAACCATGTTTATCAATCTTGTTGGCAAATATAATAAATTGGATACATATCGGCATTTATTTAACTAATAAATC
>NW_013665863.1:339445-340891 GCF_000517525.1 Limulus polyphemus | reverse complement strand
AAATTACAATTTAACTCAGTTTTAGGCTATTTGAAATTGTAATACGTAACACCTATCTCTCTTTGACTGCTCATAAGTCCCGACAGAAAAACGTTACTATCAAATGGATTGGCTATTTGGAAACAGCAACTTCATGACTTGCAACTGGTGTATACAAAACCTCCATAAACGATTACCCGAATTTCTTATTCTATGGCCTGACATCCAAAAAACACCACTTCGCCTCTAGTTGAGGGAGAGATCCTGTATTAAAATTGCAATTTTACATTTACATATGAGTTACTAAAGTAGTATCTAGTCACCATTTACTTCAAAATACGATTTTAAACAAAGATATAAAGTTCTCTTTATTTATATTTCTCTTCTATCTCGATAAGACCACTATTTACGTCTATCTACCATACTTTACTCGATAATACTATTGTTTACATCTGTCTACAATACTTTACTCTATAAGACTATTGTTTACATCTGTCCACAATACTTTACTCTATAAGACCATTGTTTGCATCTGTCTACCATACTTTACTCTATAAGACCATTGTTTGCATCTGTCTACCATACTTTACTCGATAAGACTATTGTTTACATCTGTCTACAATACTTTACTCGATAAGATCATTGTTTGCATCTATCTACCATACTTTACTCGATAAGACCATTGTTTACATCTATCTACCATACTTTACTCGATAAGACCATTGTTTACATCTATCTACCATACTTTACTCGATAAGACCATTGTTTACATCTATCTACCATACTTTACTCTATAAGACCACTGTTTACATCTGTCTACAATACTTTACTCTATAAGACCATTGTTTACATCTATCTACCATACTTTACTCTATAAGACCATTGTTTACATCTGTCCACAATACTTTACTCGATAAGACTATTGTTTACATCTGTCTACAATACTTTACTCGATAAGATCATTGTTTACATCTATCTACCATACTTTACTCGATAAGACCATTGTTTACATCTATCTACCATACTTTACTCGATAAGACCATTGTTTACATCTATCTACCATACTTTACTCGATAAGACCACTGTTTACATCTATCTACCATACTTTACTCGATAAGACCACTGTTTACATCTATCTACCATACTTTACTCGATAAGACCATTGTTTACATCTATCTACCATACTTTACTCGATAAGACCATTGTAACTGCTTGGTTACACCTAACTAAAAACTTAAAAGACTGGAAGTGACGTAATAAGATTTCAAAATTTAACGTGATTAAAATCAGGTTAAAGCTCTTTTAACAGTAATTTTAAATCGAAAATTCTCTAAAAACTGTAAGGACATCGTATTCACTAAACCGCATAAAGTTAATGGGGTTATGATCTTAAATAGAGTGGATTACAACAGTAAAATGGATTGTTTGTTTGTAATTAAGCACAAAGCTACACAATGGGCTATCTGT
>NW_013665863.1:338577-339347 GCF_000517525.1 Limulus polyphemus | reverse complement strand
TGCCCACTACGGGTATCGAAACCCGGATTCTAGCCTTGTAAGTCCGCAGACATACCGCTGTGCCACTGGGGGGGCAGTAAAGTGGAATATATTCTGAGTAATACGAATAAGTTTATAGAAATTAGGAGTGGTCCCACAGCAACCAATGAAGCCAAACTCAAATCAAATGTGGAATTTTATACAGACTTTCTAAGATTCACAAACACGGATGTACAATTAGATCAATTGTTTCTAACTTAGGAATCTATGATAACTATTAGCAAGAATTTTGACCATGTTTTAAAAAAATGTTGTACAGAATGAATATTCTGTTAAGGGTACTTTTGAATTTGTCAACAGCTTAAAGCAGCTACAGTTTAATGATGATGTCCATTGGGTTAGTTATTATATCGAGTCAATGTTTAGAAATATATCTCCAGACGAAACCATTGATCTTTGCTCTAAACACGTGTTTTTTAAGAATGTCATTGTACGGGGTACAACTAAAATGTTTTTAAAACACTTTTACTTTTAGCGATTACACAATCACATTTTATGTCTAACAGTAAAGTCCATGAACAGATTTGTGGAGTGGCTCTGGGCTTCAGCCTTGCTCCTGATAAAAGCTAACCTTTTTTCTGTGCTCCCACAAAAAAGATTTAGTTACAGTCCTGTCTGTGCTCCCACAAAAAAAAATTAGTTACAGTCCTGTCTGTGCTCCCACAAAAAAAATTTAGTTACAGTCCTGTCTGTGCTCCCACAAAAAAGATTTAGTTACAGTCCTGTCTGTG
>NW_013665863.1:323882-337607 GCF_000517525.1 Limulus polyphemus | reverse complement strand
ATTTAGTTACAGTCCTGTCTGTGCTCCCACCAAAAAGATTTAGTTACAGTCCTGTCTGTGCTCCCACAAAAAGATTTAGTTACAGTCATGTCTGTGCTCCCACAAAAAAAATTTAGTCACAGTCCTATCCTGGACGTTTTATTACCGTGTATTATTGTTGAAAACAATAATAAACCCTCTTCCCCATGCCTTTAATAACCAGGGTATACTTACCTCTAAATATATAGTACAAACGATTGATATGGGTATTAAAAACTTTGATTAAAAAAACAACGTAAGAACGTTTTGACCTGCTTAGGTCATCACCAGGTTAAGAATTACTTTTAAAAAAAGTGACCGTTATTGATCACGTGTCGTGTGACGACAATAATGATAGGTATAAGATTGTAGGGGCGTTGTATATATTGAATTGTATTATTACATTGGTTATCAACAATGTAATATCATATGTGAACACGTTTAATGAAAAAAAAAGTGTTCCCTGGTGCTGGTTTAATGAAAAATAAAAGTGTTTCCTGAATCTGGTTTAATGTGGGTTTAATTTATTGTATTAGAAGTGATTCACATCTATAGAACAAACACTTAGCTTTTTTCAACCATATCAACTCCTTATACACAAATATTTAGTTCATCATTGAATACGAAAAAGATCATCAACTAACATTTCTGAATGTCAATATCACAAGAAAAGATACGCAGTTCAAAACACAAGTCCACAGGAAAATCACCCATACTAGACTCTACATTCCCTGTAACTCGGCAGATGAAACAAAACGAACACTCAACATACTTAAAAACCTAATAAACACAGCCACAAAACTTTACTCATTCGACAAACTTAGAACAGCCTAGATTAAAAGGACTCTTCAACTTATAAAGACAGCGTGCCTTGAACACCTCACTGATGGCATTTCAGTTTACGTCCCCGAGGTTTAACCAGGGATGAATTGTATCAACCACTAGAGGGCTCTGTAGTCGAATATTTTAACGCTAAAACCTACAACATCAGTAGTCTTAATAACCACTGTCTAAACGAATGTAATGTTGTTCCTACCTCCAGTTTTATTCCGTGCTATCCTCCATTCCTGCTTACCTCCAGTTTTATTCCGTGCCATCCTCCATTCCCGCCTACCTCCAGTTTTATTCCATGCAATCCTCCGTTCCCGCCTACTTCAAGTTTTATTCCGTGCCATCCTCCTTCCCGCCTACTTCCAGTTTTATTCCGTGCCATCCTCCGTTCCCGCCTACTTCCAGGTTTATTCCGTGCCATTTTCCATTCCCGGGAAGAATTCCTCCTTAGAACGCTAGAGTATCTTGCAATTAACTAAGAAAATCAACTTTTAACCAGAAGAAGAGCGCACTACCACTACATCTTCAACCGCGAACATGGAAATAAAAGCACAGAACACGAGCTTCAATCGCTGATTATGAATTGGATTAAACATTTGATCTTAAAAAGGAACAACAGTGTTCAATTTTAGACAAAGGTTGTGAGGAAAAAAAACGAGATAAACGTTTGTGTGAAAATCTTATAAAGCAACTGATCTTCAGCGCCATCTTTTTCCACACTACAGAACTAATTCGAAACTACATTTATATCTGCGTGTGTTTTGGGGTAATGTGTGCGAGCTTGATTAAACGCTATTACTTTAATTGGTACAGGAAGTCGGCTCTTAACTACCCTTCATCGCACATTGAGCATGCGTGGCTGTCATGATATATCTTACATTTCCTTAATACCTCTACATAAAAGTTCAATTAATTACAACCATTTAGACTTATTAGTTTTTTATAATGAATATCATTCTCGGTACAAGTTCATGGAAAAATCACTTTATGAAGTAATATAGCGCGTACTTGGCACACACGGATATGAATGCATTTGTTTAACTTCGTTAAATTGGGTTTTTGTAAGAAGAGTCCACGTGCATCTATCTATCCGTCGTTTGTTTGATTTATATGGTGTTAATACTTCATCTCATGATCCGGATGTGTTAAAAAAAAATCTCAATTATTCGTATACAAGATAAACACTTATAATAGCTGACTCGGACGCAAAGTAGGGTGTGTTAAATAATAAAGAGTGGGCTTATAAATAAAACGTATATAACAAGCGGTAGAGAACAAATGACGTCAAACACGACGATAATAAACAAACACTTTAAGTGAAGCTAATGATGTTGGATTATTAAGAAACAAAAACGTATAGTCTTTATGTTTAGAAGATCGAGAACCATCCATCGGTGACCTTGGTATGACTATGTTCTCTTTAAAAAACAAAACAAAGAAACTCTGCAATGAGCCTAAATCTCCAATGATTTTTTTTTTACGTGTAAACTGAGAACCATTTCCTAAAACTCTACAGAAGTTATTCAACTTTATGCGACACGAGCGTGGCGTTGGCGCTGTTGTTTTCATGCATTGCATAGAGTAGATCACATTTCAGGAGGCAGGTCCTGTCATGCCCGTTAGGGCTAACACAAGTTGACACTTTCCTAGAAATAAGTTTAAGCCCAACTAAATGTCTGGAAGATCAAAATCTGTGGGTCAGGTCCACATGGCGCCTTTCTGGATGACTAGAAACTTGGATCATTAGTTGCGCCAATCTGGGGGTTTTCGTCGCTAGGGCCCACATGCTAGTTCAAAGGTCGCGTTCTTTCTTTTTACACTATTCTTGTCAGAAATTCGTGTTCTGATAAATGTATAGGTTAATATTACAAATAGGGGTTCTATTTAGCTTTGTTTGGAATTTTTACTTCGCTATATATTCTTGCAGTGATATATCTATTGTCAAAGTATGTTTTTCTAATTTCTAGCTGAAAAATTATTTTGTCAAAAACATTTTTTCTTTCTTTTTTACAAAATTCAACCAGACCAGCTAACCTAAAACCACAACGATTACCATTAGAGTAGTCACGTGTCTGATAAACGCAAACATTAGTCTGTTTACCATTAGAATAGTCACGTATCTGATAAACCCAAACATCTTTTGGCTTATCATTAGAGTAATCGCGTGCCCAGACAAATGTTTGCGTTTATCAGACACGCGATTACTCTAATGATAAGCAGAAAGATGTTTGGGTTTATCAGCGTTTATCAGACACGTGACTATTCTAATGGTAAATAACATTTGTCTGTTTACCATTAGAATAGTCACGTGTCTGATAAACGCAAACATTTGTCTGCTTACCATTAGAATAGTCACGTGTCTGATAAATCCAAACATTTGTCTGCTTACCATTAGAATAGTCACGTATCTGATAAATCCAAACATTTGTCTGCTTACCATTAGAGAATAGTCACGTGTCTGATAAACGCAAACAATTGTCTGTTTACCATTAGAATAGTCTCGTGTCTGATAAACGCAAACAACTGTCTGTTTGCCATTAGAATAGTCACGTGTCTGATAAACGCAAACAACTGTATAGCTAAACTTGTGCCGGCCATTTTGGTTTCCTCCATACACTATTCTGTTAAGAACAAACATCAATAGAGATGAAACGTAGCTTCTTCAAAAACAACTTATTTCAGTATTGTTGCTTAGTTTAAAACACTTTCTTAAAACTGTAATATCATCTTAGAAGAAACTTTGGCTCAGAACAATAAAAAGACAACACGTTTAGTACAGAAAAATAAAAAATATAGAACAGAAATATGGCGCACAACTGAAAACAAAAACTAAACTTATGTAAATGTTTGTTTCTGTTTGTTTTGTAATTAAGCACAAAGCAACACAATGGGCTATCTGTGCTCTACCCACCACGGGTATCAAAACCCGGATTATAGTGTTGTAAGTCCTCAGACATACTGCTGTGCCACTGGAGAGCCACGAATATTGTTTGTTTGTAATTAAGCACAAAGCTACACAATGGGCTATCTGTGTTCTTTGCCCACCACGGGTATCGAAACCCAGATTATAGTGTTGTACGTCCTCAGACATACCGCTGTGCCACTGGGGAGCCACGAATATTGTTTGTTTGTAATTAAGCACAAAGCTACACAATGGGCTATCTGTGTTCTTTGCCCACCACGGGTATCGAAACCCAGATTATAGTGTTGTAAGTCCTCAGACATACCGCTGTGCCACTGGGGAGCGTGTTTGCTTCTATTGACTAAAGTTGCGTAACTGTAAATGTTTACTTTCTATTGACCTAAGGTCGGTTTCTTCTTCTGTGTAAACGAGCTAACTGACCTCGAAAGATTTTTACTTATGCTAAAAGTTCACTTTTCTTCTCCAGTATAAGTTATAACCGATTTCAAGTGAGTGAGCAAACAGTGTTGTGGACTTTACAACTTAGTAACTTATTCATTGGGGCTGACGCTAGTATAAGAACTGTTCTTGGTATAGAGCATTAGATAAAAAAAAAAGTATTTTGAAACTTTCCAAGCTACCATATTTCGCATTTTGTAGCCCAACAGTTTCTCGCCCACACTATAGAGCGCGCAAGCCGCACTTAAAGTATTTGTTTTATATTTAAGTGTTAACTCAAACCATCAGGTTCCCCTTGCTCAAACACTATGTACGGGAAGCAACTCAGGCAAACAAGGTTAGACAAATTAAAAAAAGAAAAAAAAACCAACAGAATTTTGCCTATTCACGTGTTCTACTATCATGTGCTATCTATCTTCAGGTTTTTCTCTTTCCTGTTTTTGTTAGATTATGTTTATTCCATTCACATATATATACACAACTCGGCTATATTTTTCTCTTCTTCGATACTTTGGAACATGATAAAATAATTTATATGTTTCAGACTTTATTCTCGCTACAAAAAAAAACGCCGGCGGTTTGATTTGAAATATTATCATTTTAGGTGCTATATGTGTAACAGAAATTTATTAAATGAACAAAATAAAATTTCTTGGGCATCTTTCTTGATCACTGCAAAGGATAAATAAGTAACTATCGATTATCAAACAAAACGATAGTTTTGTAACCACTTTTAAGGTAAGACAAATAACAAATAAATGTATTAATTACAATACGAGCTATAAAAGTTCCAGAAATAAGTGAATTAGTGCCTGGCCAAGACCTTTTATAACTTGATGGTTCAAACACGGAAATACCCAATGAAAAAAAACAGCAAAGTCCTCAAAACCAAATTACACAATACAATAACGAATTAGGCGGGGGAAGAAATACAAACCTAATTAAAAAGATTACTCGAATTGATAATTATCAATATTAAACGGGTCTCGAGAGTAACGTCACGTTACAGATAGTTAGCAAACTAATACCTGCAATAAACTTTATCATTATCAAGAAATATAAACGTTGTATCACTAACTGTTCCCGATTACTGTCACTATATTCTAGTGGATTTATTTATCAAGCGCTTTATAGCAAGACACTTCATGTGTAAACCTGTTCATGTATATTCTAGAGGTTTCATTCTCAAGCACTTTATAGCAAGACACTTTACATGTAAACCTGTTCTTATATATTCCAGTGGATTTATTCTCGAACACTGTAGCAAGACACTTAATGTGTAAACCTGTTCTTGAATATTCTAGAGGTTTCATTCTCAAGCACTTTATAGCAAGACACTTCATGTATAAACCTGTTCTTGAATATTCTAGAGGTTTCATTCTCAAGCAGTTTATAGCGCGATTTTGTATTTTATATTTGATAAAATTTCATTTTCCCAACAAATATGCAACTTGAGGTTTTGACCAAAATAATAAAATGTGTTAAAATTGTACTACTATTTTTGTACTATACTAGATTTCCACACTATTTCAAGTTTTTAGTCTGAGTGGTATTGTTTGTTTGTTTAACAGTGTAAGGCAGATAGAGGGAAAGCAGCTAGTCATCACCACCCACCGCCAACTCTTGGGCTACTCTTTTACCAACGAATAGTGGGAGTGAGCATCACATTATAACGCTCCCACGGCTGAAAGGGCGAGCATGTTTGGTGTGAAGGGGATTTGAACCCGCGACCCGCAGATTGCGAGTCGAGCGCCCTAACCACCTGGCCATGCCGGGCCGTCTCTGAGTAGTAGATGATACATGTAATCCAATCCAGACTCGGCTTTCATTGATTTGAAAAGTTGTAAAAGGTTTCACATACATTTTTCACTTTGACTAACTGATACATAAAATCTAATCCACACTTGATACTTATTGATTGAAAAAAACTTTTAAAAGTTTATATATATATTGTACTAAATAACTGATACATTCATTATTAAGAACTGGGTACCATTCAATCAACACAATTCTACTTTACAGTAATGTTTCGTGAAGTTGTTGCAGTTTCCATTATCACTAATTAGCTTATAATCATTCTTTTAATTTTCCAGAGCTACAGAGCTGATGTTATGATAATTATCATTGGTTCATAATGTTTCATTTACTTTTGTATTATCCACTACTATCATATAACATCCAAATACATTGTGGAGCTACTGTTATGATAATTATCATTGGTTCATAATGTTTCATTTACTTTTGTATTATCCACTACTATCATATAACATCCAAATATATTGTGGAGCTACTGTTATAATAATTATCATTGGCTTATTATCTCTCATTACAATCAAGTAGTGCAGTAACGTACTATACAGCTGTTGTTGTTACCTTTATTGTAGGCAGCCCCCTCCCCCCTGGTTGGTCAGCGGTAAGTTTCAGAACTTACAATGATAACATCCTTGGTTCGATTTCCCGCTAAACAAACAAATAAAAATATTGTAAGAAAGACATTTTTATCCAGGGGCGAACTGGCCATAACAGCGGTGCAATCATCGGGCCGCTCCCCATAATCCGTCACTGTACTTACCTTCCACTTTCAAAGGAACCAGCACTAGACGCGACATTTATTTCGTTGGTTTCGCGTGAATGGCGGTACGGAGTGAGGGGGCGTCATTCGTCGGCACTGAGGAAGTAAGTAGTAAGGGAGGGGGGGATAAGTGAAATGGCTATTAAGTTCGTAAAATGAGAAAACGAATAAAGGAAGAGATTCTAGAAATTTGCACCTTCTGAGGAATCCTCAAGAATCCCTGAAAGTTTCATGGTGATCAGAGATCACGAGAAGTTTGAAAATTTCCGTCACGGACAAATTAATTGTAACATCTGATCAGAGCAAGCTATCTACTTACTTGGATCAAAAATAAAATTTAATCCGGTAATGAGCTTAGCTAATCAAATACACTTTTCTTACGTTCTTACTTATAAAGATTAGAATGCATTGTTTTACCATTTGGGTAACTTCACCCTAAACGATGTTTTTGGCCATAAACCCAATAATGTCTCTCGACAACTTAGGATATTTAGGTTAGCCCTATATTCATATAATAAGCTAGCAATGTAAAGTAATTTCTATAATAAAGTATAATAACAAAAACATGATAATAAAGCTCCTAACCAAAAATATTAATGAAATTATCATTAAAGAAATAATACAGTATATCTTTTGATAAAAAGGTTAGAGAAAAACGACCTTTAAACTCCAGATAATCATAAAAGTACTTTTTATTTTAACCAACGTTTCGCCCTTGGGACTTCACCAGTTTTATCGGTTGTATGTACTAATCCTGATGAAGCCGCAAAGGCGAAACGTTGGGTAAAATAATAAGTTATTTTATAATTATCTAAAGTTTAAAGGTCGTTTTTCTCTAACCTTTATATCAAAATGTGCAAATCCCTCCAGTGTGCACTAAAAATCT
This sequence comes from Limulus polyphemus, assembly GCF_000517525.1. Taxonomy (NCBI): domain Eukaryota; kingdom Metazoa; phylum Arthropoda; class Merostomata; order Xiphosura; family Limulidae; genus Limulus; species Limulus polyphemus. The sequence goes on along the minus strand of NW_013665863.1, from coordinate 329,939 downwards.
TGAAAGACAACACAACGTCCTAACTTTTAGCTTCAAGTACAAACACAAGTACAGATGCATTGTTACCATTGTAAAGTGCAATAATGTTATACACAGATGTTTTAGTTATTGTCTTGCAGGCTAAACAAAGCATGTTTTGATTTATTCCCATAAAACAATAACTTTCAAACGGAGATAAAACTGTTCGTCATGAACTTGCCGTTTAACCTCGAGGGATAGGGGTGTGTGTATACAGCGAGGCCTGGAGAGTGCAGAAAAAGGGTCATATATTTCACGTAACCGAATTGAATATAAGATCTTTTTCAAAGGATACTCTAATAGAGATGTGTGAGAAGTGGGGGTGTTTGGTTAGAAAATAATTCACAATAGCATTTCACCTCCTCCATCCAAACTAGTGGACATGTTTTCAATAAATAATACCCTGACCATTACTCGAATAGTAACAACAAAAAGTCAACCGTATTCTATCGTCCATTCTCGTGTGCTGACCTGCACTGTGTAGTTAAAGTATACTGACCACAACATAGTTCAATCCCGTGATGCATGTATACGCCTTAAATCTAACTTCTCGACACATTCCCTAAAGTTTGAAAAATACAAAAGAATCAGTTGACATAAGGGTCGGGGGTGGGGAGTGATAAATAGAAGACTGATAAGAACGCTCATAAATTTATCAGGTAACAGTGTAAATACGGTGGAGCCTTCACAACTGACCACTGCCATTCACGTTAAAGGCCAATAAATTTTGGAGACAAGCTCTTGAAGTAATTATCTGGATGGTTTTGGCAACGGTGGACAGCTCTGTTTGTTTGTAATGAAGCACAAAGCTACACAATGGGCCATCTGTGCTCTGCCCACCACGGGTATCGAAACCCGGTTTCTAGCGTTATAAGTCCGCAGACATACCGCTGTGCCACTGGGGGGGCAGGACAACTCTGATACACGTGATAACCTAATGTTTCTTTCAGTTGGTCAGATTTCTCTTTTATCAACGGATCATAAAGATTTGTTTGTTTGTAATTAAGCACAAAGATACACAATGGGCTATCTGTGATCTGCCCACCACGGGTATCGAAACCCGGATGTATGATCAAAGTACATGTTTATGTGTTGTTGTTTTTTTTTGCGAAGTACACCAGGTGGTCTCATGACATTACAATTTAAATTTACTTTTGACTGGCTGAATCATGTAAGTGTTTAGTTTGATACTGCTCTATTAGCAGGCAATGACATTTAAATATTATTCTTTAGTTATATGGCCCGGCATGGCCAGGTGGTTTAGGGCGCTTGACTCACAATCTGGGGAGTTGCGGGTTTGAATCCCCGTCCAACTAAACATGCTCGCTCTTTCAGCCGGGGGGGGGGGGGGGGAGGTTATAATTTGACGGTCAACCCACTATTCGTTGGTAAAAGAGTAGTCCAAGAGTTGGCGGTGGGTGGTGATGACTAACTGCCTTCCCTCTAGTCTTACACTGCTAAATTAGGGATGACTAGCGCAGATAGCCCTCATGTAGCTTTGCGCAACATTCAAAACTAAAATAAAATTTAGCTAAAAAAAAAACCTAAATAAAGCCAAATTACTTCGGTTTTAAATTGAGAAAGTCACGTTTTGATTTCAAATATGTTCTTGAGGCGTGTCTGTGAACTTAAATGGTTCAAATTCTGTGAACTGTGACTCATGAGACAGAAAAATCACAAATAAAAAATATCTTTTGAAGGACTTATTCACTACGTAAAATTTAGATATCCACATTTCGGGGGGTGTCGGGAAGGATGTGAACAACTCATAACTGACCAGAACTGGACAAAAGATTACTTTGGGAGGGAAATACTTCCTTTTCTTGCTTTGTCGTCAATCAAACCACGAGGAAAGAGCCTATCCCCCATTCTCATGTCCAGTGGTGAACAACAGATTCCGTCTAAATGGTCAGAAATGACAAGTTGGTTTTCGAGCCCACAGTAATGTTTCCAGAGTGAGGGGGTCAGTTCCCTATTGTCACTTGACAATCATAAAGACTGAGGAACAAATAAAAGAAATTCTGCAGGGAAACCTAGTGCCAATTGTTGAAAATCTTTTATTTTTTTCTACTTTAGTCCAATGTTTATCGCTTGACCGCGCTTCACAACTCGTGCGGGTCATGCATTTAGGATTTGAAAAGGCACTATGAAATATATGTCCATAAACAATAACACTGTACTAGTAGGCCTATACCCTTTATTGGTATTAGTACCTAACCTCCTGGAGGTTTTACTTGTGTACTACAGGTTCTAAAAATGTGATACTTAGTAGATAAAAGTTCGAACACTGGTAATCATTACAATGAAGTACAGTTCTAGCTGAGGGTTCAATACATACAGATCAGGAGTATTTGTCTGCTGTCAGATCATTGAATGGAATCACTGTATATACAAGAAGAAAACCTGTTTCTTCACCTGATAACGTGGGGTCGAAGGTTATTTAGCAGTTAGAACCATAGTATATCTAGGCAGAAAATATGTTTCTTCGCCTGATAACGTGGAATCAAACGTTAGTTAGTAGTTAAAATCACTGTATAGCTAAGTAAAAACCTGTTGTGTCAGATGATAACGTGGAATCAAAGGTTAGTTAGTAGTTATAATCACTGTATAGCTAAGTAAAAAACCTGTTGTGTCAGATGATAACGTGGAATCAAAGGTTAGTTAGTAGTTATAATCACTGTATAGCTAAGTAAAAAACCTGTTGTGTCAGATGATAACGTGGAATCAAAGGTTAGTTAGTAGTTATAATCACTGTACAGCTAAGTAAAAAACATGTTTTGTCAGATGATAACGTGGAATCAAAGGTTAGTTAGCCGTTAAAATCACTGTATAGCTAAGTAAAAAAGTAGAAAATCAGTTTTTTTACAGAATATAACGTGGGATCCAAAGTTAATTAGTAGTTATAATCACTGTACAGCTAAGTAAAAAAAAAAAACCTGTTTCTTCAAATGATAACTTTAGGCCGAAGTCTTGCCAGTTGCTCAAATCATTGTACCGCTGAGCAGAAGTCCCGTTTCTTAAAAAAATAACGTTAGCTTATACTTCTGGAATTGTTGTACAGCTGAACAGAAGACCTTTTTTTTTTGTTCCAGCTGATAGATTTAGATTGTTTAGAGATTGGAGTCAATGTAAATCTGCAGATTTGGACAAAATCAAGAAAAGGAACATTAAAATCAACCACGAATTAATGACCTTTTTATTTAACATATATCAAGAGTTCCGGCACTATGCTTTCGATTCCGTTCCATTTTACAAGCAATAGCATATACACAGAGTCAATACTGTCCAGAAGGATAAAAGCGAAAGTTAATTAGAAAAACACACGATTTACTCCATAATCAGATGATAATTAACAGAATATAGAAAGAAAAATTTACTTAACAGCTGGAAACCAAGAAGGAATTAAGTTATATGAAAAAGGACAGAAATACAATTCCGTTTAAAGTCTTTTGCTTTGTTTGTTTTTGAATTTCGCGCAAAGCTACACGAGGGCTATCTGCGCTAGCCGTCCCTAATTTAGCAGTGTAAGACTAGAGGGAAGGCAGCTAGTCAACACCACCCACCTCCAACTCTTGGGCTACTCTTTTATCAACGAATAGTGGGATTGACCGTCACATTATAACGCCCCCACGGCTGAAAGGGCGAGCATGTTTGGTGGGACGGGGATTCGAACCCGCGGTCCACAGATTGCGAGTTGAGCGCCCTAACCACCTGGCCATGCCGGGCCATAAGTCTTTTGCATAAAAGAAAGTGCAATGTTTGATAAGAGGGGTAAGTGGTTTAAAAGACATGCGTAAATAAAGGCTAAGGAAAGACGAAATATAGTAAAAGAGTCACACGTGAGTAGTCGAAATAGATATAGACTTACGTGTTTTTTATACGGTACACAAATAAAGCTTTTATGTATTACTAAGAGTGAGAAAAGAACAACAAACAGAACAAAATCACGATTTCTTTCTGCTAATTACTTATATGTTGTTAATCAAACTTAGCGTGTTTTAAATTTTAAAACGTACAGTGTCCTCATGTAATACAGATACTTGTCTCTAATAGTCTTGATTTTCTTTCCTTTAAGTAACTTCATCCAATAGTCTCTAAACATTGCTATCTTCCTCCGCATGGACAACTTCATCTAATAGTGATATTTGTCTCTAAACGCTGTTATTTTCCTCCGCGGGCCTTCCAGTGGCACAGCGCTATGTCTGCAGACTTACAACCCGTGGTGGGCAAAGCACATATAGTCCATTGTGTAGCTTTGTGCTTAACTACAAACAAACAAATTTGCTGTTTGTCTCTAAACGTTGTTATTTTCCTTCGCTTATACACCTCATCTAATCCTAATATTTGTCTCTAAACGATGTTATTTCTCTTTGTTAAGTAACCTTATCTAATATTAAGATTTTTCTCTAAACGTTATTATTTCCTTTTGTTAGGTAACCTTATCTAATAGTGATATTTGTCTGTAAACGTTTTTATATTCCTTTGTGTTTGCCTTTTCAATATTTAACCTTTAAAGTCTTAGGCGAATCGTAATTTACTGAAGTAAAAGGTTTGTGTCTCTGATTTACGTAAAAATGCACTATCAATTCCCCTTTTTTAACCTCTGAAATACCCCCCCAGTAGTTCAGGGGTAAGTCTGAGGTCTCACACCACTAAAAACCTGGTTTTCGAACTTTTGGCGAGCATTGCGTAGCTTTGAGCTTAACAAACAAACAACTCTGGACTACTTCAGTGAAGTGTCCATAATATTTGTAGAGGTAATGTGATTATTAAACATCATCACACTTCGATGTGATTTAAAGGTAACAATTATTATTATTTGTTTCCACTTGGACATACGTAAACTTAAATGTTAACATATTAATAATTTATTCTACCCATATGAGGGCAGCACTGCCGTTAACTCCTCCTCTCTCCAAATACAAAGAAGGTTATGGAGCATCAGCAAGCGCAACGGAAATTCACGAAACGAGCTTCTCATTTGAGAGAAGAGAAAAAAAAAACAATAACAAAATATAGCTCTTTGATAAGTTATACTAGAAATATAAAAACGACCTGTATAAAAGCAAGTTGGATATTTGAGCAAAAAACAAAAAAAGTTTTAGCACGTGATGTAATGCTTCGCGATGAGTGCGGGAACACTATTGACCTAATATTCTCACACCGCTGTCGACACAAATAGCTCTTGAAATTGCATCCTACGGAGAACATAGCAGAAACATTTCATACACGATGCTGTAGGGGGAGTCTTTCCAAGATATTCCAAATCGGAAAAACGACAAAAAACACCCTCCCCTAACAACAAATGTCTTCGTGTGTTGTGTGTCTGTAATTTTTACGAGCTTTTGTAAGATATTATCTAGCACAAACGTGCCAGTAAAATATTGCCCCTAGTTAAAAGTTCGTAAGAGCTGTTTGTTATTACAATATTATTGTATCGAAACCGTAGATGGCGCTAGGATTCAAAGCTTATAGGAATACTTCGAGCGTCACTTCTTTCAAGGATGCTTTTTTTTGTTTATTTGTTAATAAGCGTAAAGTAACACAGTGGGCTATCTGTGATCTGCCCATCGCGAGTATCGAAACCCGAATTTCAGCATTATAAGCCCTGATATTTACCACTGAGCCACAAGGGTGTCTAAAAGATGTTTGTTTGTTTGTAATTAAGCACAAAGCTACACAATGGGCCATCTGGGCTCTCCCCACCACGGGTATCGAAACCCGGATTCTAGCGTTGTAAGTCCGCAGACATACCACTGTGCCACTGGGGGGTATAAAAGATGTAGAAGTTGATTACTGATGTTGAATTTTTAGGGCAGCAAAAACTCTCTCATCATTTTTTTTTACCATTTACATGATTTTTTTGTTCAATGCTTATTTTTCTTTCCCGGTGTTATTTAATTAAGTTTAATTAGAGAGAAGTTTATTTTAGGTAAATATTCTAGTGTGAATTTAAACTGGGACCTAATCTTTTTTGATTCAAGTTACAGGGGTTTGAAAAGCTGAAAAAAAAAAAAAAAGAGTACTTACTGCTTCAGG
>NW_013665863.1:318128-323067 GCF_000517525.1 Limulus polyphemus | reverse complement strand
TTACTTTCTGTTACCAGTTCTCATCATTTGGCCTATTACTTTCTGTTACCAGTTCTCATCATTTGGCCTATTACTTTCTGTTACCAGTTCTCATCATTTGGCCTATTACTTTCTTTTACCAGTTCTCATCAGTTGGCCTATTACTCTCTGTTACCAGTTCTCATTATCTGGCCTATTACTTTCTGTTACCAGTTCTCATCATTTGACCTATTACTTTCTGGGGCCAACTGATGAGAACTGGTAAAAGAAAGTAATAGGCCAAATGATGAGAACTGGTAATATTACTCTCTGTTACCAGTTCTCATTATTTGGCCTATTACTCTCTGTTACCAGTTCTCATCATTTGGCCTATTAGTTTCTGTTACCAGTTCTCATCATTTGGCCTATTTCTCTCTGCTTCGACTTTATTTTTTAAAATATGCGAATTTATTTTGATAATATATTTTATTTTGTATCCTAGGGTTTGTTCTTAATACAGAGCTGACAGTATTTCCTTTTGTTTCACATTGTTTCGTATAGCTGATCATTTCAGCGTTGACAGATGGAGTTGTTGTAACTTGTCAGAATTGATTGTTCTACTAACTCGTCAGTATTTTTCTAGTTTTAAGAATACAACTGTATTACAGGAGAATAATTAGTATCTTTCTTTGAACCTCTGATTACTCTTATTGACAGTTTCCTCACTTTTGTACTTCATTCACTGTCTTCATTCACGTTTTCTGTTTCACAGTTCAATGACGATTATAAATGGAAAGCTAAGAAAGATGAAGTTTGTAAAATCGTACCCAACCATTTTTTATTATTTATGTTGAGAAACGTGTCTGCAGTTAATGCGATATACGGGGTTAATAATTTTAACAGCAGCGCAATTGTGCTAGCACCTGCTGTCTTATAAATCAAATTCCCTTGTTCAGCGGATTTTCTAATTTTATTTTTTTTTGCCAAAAGGATGTTGGGTGTTTACGGATATTTACCACTTGTTTGGAAATACTGTTTACAAAGACTCCTTCTCAAAAATCATATTTTTTTGTGAAATTTGAACTTATATGCATAGTTTGCTTTAAACACAGAGTTGAATTTCACGCTACTTAGCTGTTTAGTGGTTAGAGGTAAGCTTGACAACTTATAATGATAGAATTCGAGGTTCGATCTCCACGGCGGACACAGCGTAGATAGCCCATTTTGTAGTTTTGTTCTGAAACAACAACAAATTGTTATTCTGTTAAAGTTACAAAAGTGTAAGGTATTTTTTTCTTCCAGTTTACAATGTTTATTAAATGTGATGTACAAAAATTATTATGTCAAGATTTTCTTTTGAGCTATTGTTATTAAGAAATCACCGATAAGAGACTGAAAAAAACAACATTAGGTTTGAGATAACCTATTAGATAAATAAAATACATTTCTTATATAACAAACACCGGGGTGATCAAGAATACACAGATAACTGAGAGCGAATTTTCTTTCGTTTGTAGGAATTAGAGTATTCATATTTTTGGAACACTCTTTTAATACAATTCAGTAAAATAATATAATAATAATATAAAATAATAATAATAATATGAAATAATAATAATAATATAAACAAATAATAATAATATAAAATAATAATAATAATATAAACAAATAATAATAATATGAAATAATAATGATAATATAAAATAATAATAATAATATAAACAAATAATAATAATATGAAATAATAATAATATAAAATAATAATAATATAAAATAATAATAATAATATAAACAAATAATAATAATATGAAATAATGATAATAATATAAGATAATATATTTACATTTCTTTCAATATCATTTGGCCAAACACTTGGTGACTGTCAGTATCGCTGTCACATGACAAGCAAAACTCAAGAATGTACAATAAAATAAAATGCAAAATTTAATCTGGTTCCATCTGGATATCGCGTTAGTCATACACTATGCAAAATGTCATGAAACCATATCATATAACGAATGCCTGAAAGCAACCAAAACACGTGTTTCTAGGTTAATATATTCTCAAAAAAGAATAAATAAAATTCATTCAATTGTTAGGAAACCTTACCTGTTTTAACCAGATTTGTTGTTCCTCCTGTAAATGTCAATTTAATTTCGAATAGTGAAACTTATTTTAGTTTTGTGATAAAGATGTAAACGTACAATACATTTGGTACATCTTATATTGCATTTTTTTTAGAACGATTACGACATTATGTATTAGTCTAGGCTCTTGTAGTTATATTAGTTTTTTATTATAAAGTATAGTGTTCACGCAATTTAAAAAAATTAGGTAAGATAACTTAGTTGTGAAAAATAGTGCCATTTGAAAAACGATTTTTCGCAAAGAAAAGAACGTTTTTTTGTTGTTGTTTTTCTTAGAAAAGCTGCAAGTGCAGCTTTCAGTTTCAGACATCATTTGTCATTTTGACCATTTCCATTATAGGGTAACGATTTCTACAACGATAAAATGAATTCCACTGATGCGAGTAAAGTAGGTAAATTATAGGTTATCGTCTTTAAGTAACAACCAACAGGCGCTGCCGAAACGACAACGTTATGGTGTAAAACCATAAAAACAATTACAACAAAGATGATTCTTAACGGAGAAAAATTACAGGTAATAAATACAAGGTTGAAAGTTAAAACATGTTTTTCGGTTGTTTTTTTTATCTACAGAGAAACTAGATATAAAAAATGCAATAAAAATTTAGTCTTATAATAATGCTAGGCAAAAAGAGTGTAATAAACCTTATGTAGAGGGCGCTCTTAAGTGAAGTTTGAAAATCGTATTAGTGTTAAAATATTCCGTTATTAAACCTCATTTAGAATGACTTAAAGCTTTAAACCAAAAAATTCTTAATCGAAATCAGTACGTCATGAAATGGACAAGGATAATTTAAGTCAATTAAGTTAACCCTAACGAAGTTAAAAATAATAATATCCATTAATTAAGCAATAGTAGTTTGTTTGTCTTAGGAACTTCGCGAAACATTATACAAGTGTGGGTATCCACTTATTGTCATAACTAATTTTCAACTTATAGGCTCGAGGGAAGGCAGCTAGTCAACAGCACACACCGTCAACTCTTGGGCTACTCTACTCTGAGCGAATAATGTGATTTGACCGTCACTCTTTCGTACCCACGACAGCAAAATCTGGAGTGAAATGTTGTGGCAATAGGACGCGAACCTTAAACCTTCAGATTGATACTGTAGTCATGCTAATTAATAGGCAAGGCCCGGCACTTAATCAAACGTGCAATCTTAACATAATGTTCTTGTATCACTTTAGTAAATATTGTTACGGCAAGTGCAATCTTAATATAATGTTCTTGTATCACTTTAGTAAATATTGTTACAAGTGCAATTTTAACATAATGTTCTTGTATCACTTTAGTAAGTATTGTTATGACAAGTGCAATGTTAATAAAATGTTCTTGCATCATTTTAGTAAATTCGATGACGAGGAAGCCCCTTTGAAACTAATAATGTTTGGAGACGGCTTGATATACATGTATAATTTACTACAACTTACAAATGAGCTAATCAGAAGAAATTATAATTATTATTTGTTTTATATAAATATGAAACAAAATTATTACACAATTCAGATAATTTTTATGTAATTCAAGAACTAAAAACATCATTTTTTTCTTCTGAAATTAGCCTCTCAGTATTGTCAAGTAGTATCATAATCTTAGTGTGCTTTTATGTATATATATGTTGGGAGTTTTACATAATTTACCACTTATGTCATATACTAATTGTATTGTAAGCGATTCAGTACTTCTTTACTGCTTTGAATTTTACTTTGAAAATACAGAGTCTTGTCGCAAGTAAATAAGACCCATTGAGACTGAAAAAGAATTAGGGAAACACAATATTGTCCATACCCTGCTCAATCACCGGACACTGACTTTACTGAGGAGCACGTGTTGGCTATCCTGAACGAGTTCCAGTATTCCCTTTTCCTACTAATACAGACTTTGGCGCCAGAAGTGGGTTGCAGACCAGGATCGTTGATTTCGTCCACACAGTGTGTAAGCATGTTGTTTACATAAGCGTCTAACACATAGGGCAAAAGAGGTACGTGCCCCCACGTTTTTCCAATTAGCGTACATACGCTATTATTAACAACTACTTTATACTTGACTTAGCTCCCCCCCCCCCCCCACTTTTTCCAGCTATCATCAATAACTACGTTAGATTGACTTAGCTTTTCAGCCTCTCTCCAATTTCCGACAAAGATAGGCAATCATATGCTATCCTGCCTGGTAGTATCGTACCATGCTTTAATTGTAAGCTGTTCTTACTCATTACTGTTTTTTCAATACATGCTGTTTAAAAATATTGTCACTAATCTCAATGCTTATATCAGTCTCATATTACAATGTATACCTACCCTACCATAATCTATACTTAACTAGTACTCTTGTATTTATACGAACGACCAACTCAAGTAAAATCTAGAAACAAAACAGTGAAACAAATAATCAAATAATAAATTAATTGTTAAAATAAAAACAACACACACGTCAGTGAGACAAGTAACCAACTAATAAATTAATTGTTAAAATAAAAACAACACACACGTCAGTGAGACAAGTAACCAACTAATAAATTAATTGTTAAAGTAACAAGAAAACACACGTCAGTGAGACAAATAACCAACTAATAGATTAATTGTTAAAGTAACAACAACAAACACGTCAGTGAGACAAATTAATTGTTAGAATAACAGCACACATCATTGAGACAACCAACGTACTAATAAATTAATTGTTAAAATAAAAACAACACACACGTCAGTGAGACAAGTAACCAACTAATAAATTAATTGTTAAAGTAACAAGAAAACACACGCCAGTGAGACAAATAACCAACTAATAGATTAATTGTTAAAGTAACAACAACAAACACGTACAGTGAGACAAATAA
>NW_013665863.1:298236-318107 GCF_000517525.1 Limulus polyphemus | reverse complement strand
AATTACATAATAAATTAATGTAAAACAACAAAACACACGTCAGTGAGACAAGTAACCAACTAATAAATTAATTGTTAAAGTAACAAGAAAACACACGCCAGTGAGACAAATAACCAACTAATAGATTAATTGTTAAAGTAACAACAACAAACACGTCAGTGAGACAAATAACCAACTAATAAATTAATTGTTAAAGTAACAAGAAAACACACGTCAGTGAGACAAATAACCAACTAATAAATTAATTGTTAAAGTAACAAGAAAACACACGTCAGTGAGACAAATAACCAACTAATAGATTAATTGTTAAAGTAACAACAACAAACACGTCAGTGAGACAAATAACTGACTAACAAATTAATTGTTAGAATAACAGCACACATCATTGAGACAACCAACGTACTAATAAATTAATTGTTAAAATAAAAACAACACACACGTCAGTGAGACAAGTAACCAACTAATAAATTAATTGTTAAAGTAACAAGAAAACACACGTCAGTGAGACAAATAACCAACTAATAGATTAATTGTTAAAGTAACAACAACAAACACGTCAGTGAGACAAATAACTGACTAACAAATTAATTGTTAGAATAACAGCACATATCAGTGAGACAAGTAACCAACTAATAAATTAATTGTTAAAATAACGTCACCACACACATCATTGAGACAACCAACGTACTAATAAATTAATTATTAAAATAACAATACCACACACATCAGTGAGACAAATAACCGACTAATAAATCAGTTGTTAAAATAACGACACCACACACATCATTGAGACAACCAACGTACTAATAAATTAATTGTTAAAATAACAATACCACACACATCAGTGAGACAAATAACCGACTAATAAATCAGTTGTTAAAACAACGACACCACACACATCATTGAGACAACCAACGTACTAATAAATTAATTGTTAAAATAACAATACCACACACATCAGTGAGACAAATAACCGACTAATAAGTTAATTGTTAAAGTAGCAACACTACTAACGTCATTGAGACAAACAACCAACGAATAAATTTATTGTTGAAATATCACCAACAAATATGTGAGATAAACAATAAACTAACCAATTAATTATTAGAGTAACAGGAACACACGTGAGATAAACAACAACACAATATTTACTAAACTTTAGAAATGTTATATGAAACTTTTCGATCCACAGCGATTAATCTTACAGTCATGACAATAAATTTTATCGTGTTTAAAAAGGGAACATGGAATGAATGAAGAAAAACACATTGAAATACCTGTTTGTTTGTTTTTTTAAATTAAAAACGTAGTTTTTACTGGTTGTAGTAGAAAAACATGGGTCGAATTTTGATTAGTTTAATTTGTAATTTATTTTGGATAATATAACTTGCAATTTTTAAAAACAAATTCAGTGTCTGTCGTCGACTTGAGCAATTGGTCTTGTGTGTTAGAGAATGACAGTGCCATTTAAAATATGCAAATCACTTTACACATCGGGTTAGTCATTGTTGATCAGTCGAAACGTAACTAACTACACAAGTCTGTACACTTTTAGCTCTTCCATGATTCATCGCATTCTGTGAGTGTGTACACACAGGTCGACTCCTGTTTCCGCCACAACCACGAGCAAGACTGTTTTTAACATGAGTGTTTGCCTGGTGGCATGTGAGACTGACTTCGTCTGATTATGTTTATTCTATACAGGCTCAAATATCAGCGAATAACTCATCCCAAATGTGCTAGGAAGTCATGACAACGTCAGTTTGAGAGTGATCTATACTCTTCGTTCTGGAACTTTTTTTTTACTGAAGTGGTCGGTTTGAGACTAACGAATTCTCCAGTTACTATTGAATTTTGACTTGTCATCTCGAAGCCTGATGAATGCTTAGAGATTTTGCTTCGTCACCTCTGACGATAGGCACCAAAATACACACACTCATGCTGTTTAAAAGAACCGCACTTGTTAGTGACCACAAAGGATGCAAGTCATCAGAAGTTTAAGGTTCATATAGTTAGCTAAACTTACACGTAGTCTGTTATTGGGGAGTTTATTTTAGAAAATAACCCGTGAATAGACAACACCAGGTGGAGCTCTAACCTTACAGTTGTATTATTTGCAGATTTTAAAAAAATATTTTTCTTGAAGCAACGTTTACTTCTGTTTAGGAAAGGCAGACTCTCATTCACAAGTTAGCATTACAATATGTATTAAGAAGAGACATAAATAAACTGACAGGCATTTTCAAATAAATTAAAAACTAATATTCATGAATAATCACAGAGTGAACATATACACACAAATGTGTGATTTATGTGTATATATATATGGCCAAACTCATCGCATTTCACTTGTTAATATCTAATCAAATATTATGTTAAAAATATTTTGAGACTCTAGATTTCTTCTAAAATTCTAAACAAAGGCACTGTCATATTCATTCATAAATGACCATAAAATGGATTTTATATTCCACGACTGGCGAGAATTTTGACGTCTTTTCTTTCTTTAATTTTACTGATCAAGTCTGAGATTTCGAAATGTATACGAAATGCAAATATTTTGGTAAAAACAACAACATTAATTTTAAAGAGTTCAAACTTAAAGAAAAGCCAAGCATGGTGCAAGTTTTTAAAGTACTCCCTAGATGAAGGACCAGATCCAAATGTATATTTTTTGCAACAAATTACATTATTTATAAATTACTAGAATTAAATATATTTATTTTTTAAAAACAAAGTAGATCATTAATAGGGGACCAGGTCCATGATGTATTTTTTTTTCAAAAAAAGTACACTCTTGGTAAGTACCATGGCCAAATATTTATTTTCTTTTTTTTCAACAAGCTACAATCTTAATTAAGGACCAGGCTCAAATGTTTATTATTTTCAACAACGTACACTCTTGATAAGGGATAAGCCCTAATGCTTTCTTATCTTTCTAACAAAGTAGACTCTTGATAAGAGACTAGGTCCAAATGTCTTTTTTTTTCTCAACGAGTTGCACTTTTTATGAGGGACGAGGCTTAAAGGTCTCTTTTTGCCTTCAGTAAGTAACATTCTTTTATAAGGGACCAGCCTTAAGGGTCTTTTTTTCCTTCAAGTAGTAGCACTTATATAAGGTACCAGGCTTAAAAAGTCTCTTTTTTTCCTTCAAGAAGTAGCACTTTTATAAGGTACCAGGCTTAAAAAGTCTCTTTTTTCCTTCAAGAAGTAGCACTTTTATAAGGTACCAGACTTAAAAGTATCTTTTTTCCTTCAAGAAGTAGCACTTTTATAAGGTACCAGACTTAAAAGTATCTTTTTTCCTTCAAGAAGTAGCACTTTTATAAGGTACCAGACTTAAAAGTATCTTTTTTCCTTCAAGAAGTAGCTCTTTTATAAGGTACCAGACTTAAAAAGTCTCTTTTTTCCTTCAAGAAGTAGCACTTTTATAAGGTACCAGACTTAAAAGTCTCTTTTTTCCTTCTAGAAGTAGCACTTTTATAAGGTACCAGACTTAAAAGTATCTTTTTTCCTTCAAGAAGTAGCTCTTTTATAAGGTACCAGACTTAAAAGTATCTTTTTTCCTTCAAGAAGTAGCACTTTTATAAGGTACCAGGCTTAAAAAGTCTCTTTTTTTTCCTTCAAGAAGTAGCACTTTATGAGGTACCAGGCTTAAAAGTATTTTTTTTTTCCTTCAAGAAGTTATACTGTTACTAATGGATCAGACCCAAGCATGTGTTGTATTTTTTTCTGCAAGAACGTAGTTTCTATGAGAGGCCAGACACCAACACCAAAATGTCTGTTTATCTGTCAATTTTCTGTGGTTTTTATTAGGTATGCATTTCACAAGTTATTCATTTATCAAATCGCTCTATTTGAACACTTTATTTGTTTGTCTCAATTCGTTGACTACTTTTTTATTAACCTCGGTGAGAACGTTCCCACCTCTATCTTTTGTTCGTCAGCTAAGCCGCACTTAATTTATTTATTTGTCCTTCCATCTATTTATCTGTTCAACTGGTTTCTAGTACTGTTAGTCTGTCCATTCATGTCAATACATTTCTGCAAATCTAGATTTTACATTTAAAACAACGTTTCCCGATGAGTTAGCGGTAAATTTACGAACTCACAACGCTAAAATCCGAGGTTCGATTCGCCGCGGTGGACAGAGTGCAGATAGCACGATGTGTAGCTTTGTATTTAAAAAAAAAGCGAATAAAGTTGACAGCAGAAATACATTACAAGGTTGAACTTCTCAGAAAAAAAAAAAAACAAGAAAAAAGACCAGTAAACTGAGAAATCATATCAGCTATTTGTTGTAATTTTAACATTCGACAAGTTTTGTTTCTATAAGCCGAGTTGATTTTGATTAAAAAACAACAACTAGAAGTTCAGCATGCTCTACCTGTCTCTATAAAGTGTCTGGCTTCGTTTTAAGACAGTGGTTCTCAAATTTTTCCATCTGTGGACCACTTCGGCGGGGCAAAAGACCCCCATAGACCACCTATCGGTCCTACTCCACCGCTTTCGCTTGCCACCGCAATAAAACTCATAAGAATTAATGTAATGGCAAGAATGGCGCTGCCGGTCTGGTTGTGTGACGTCATGCGAGTGGTGGAGATGAGAGTTCTGGCCTGTTTATTTTTATGGCCTTGGCCGTGGCGTTGCGCGCCAGTGACTTACATTATGGACCAACTCTAGTACCAAATTTTGAGAACTACTTGTTTAAAATGGTAATTTTATCTTTATCCCATTTAATTATTAAATTAATTTGTTTATTAATTTTACAAAGCAAGAGAGAAATTGTTTTATCAAAGCTCTTTCTTTGCGAAACCATCGCAATATCTTACCCCAGCATTAGTTAGAAAAAACAAATTAACACACACACACAAACAATATAAACTTTAACAACAACAACAAAAATGAACACTGATTATTTAAAGTTCAGGCATTCAAGATACCAATTACCAATGTTTTTGCACTTTACAACCAATATAAAAAAAAATTCCCTTCGTTTATGGTTCCGAACTATGAATC
Source organism: Limulus polyphemus (assembly GCF_000517525.1). Taxonomy (NCBI): domain Eukaryota; kingdom Metazoa; phylum Arthropoda; class Merostomata; order Xiphosura; family Limulidae; genus Limulus; species Limulus polyphemus. The sequence continues at coordinate 313,088 of NW_013665863.1, read as the reverse complement.
CGAGGTTCTGTCGTTCACGCCCGTTACCACCTTAAAAAAAAAGAAAAACATGCTTCGCACTATTTATTAGCCGTGGGTGCGTTATAAGAGTGTCGGTCAAATCCCACTATTCGATTACAAAGCCAATGACTTGGCAGTGGATGATGTTGACCAGCTCCCTTCTATATAGTCCATCACTTCCAAATTAGGGACAGCTAGCGCAGGTAACTGTCGAATAGTTTTCCCCGAATTTAAACAAAAAACAATTCTTTTTATATTAACTAGTAGACAATGTACACGATAAAAAAACGATTAGACTGGACACAGTACAGTAAGTTATTTTGTATTTGTGAGACAGGGAACAGTCTCATTGTTATGGTTATTGTGTATAATAAATCGCCGTTTTTTTAAAAAACTATTTTGACTTTGAGCATATACACAAGTGCCGTCTGAATATCAATATTCTTTTTTTATTTCCAAAATAAATCGATCATTGAAACACTATATTTTTAAAATTAACTGCAACTTACGTTTCGTTCACTGCTTATCAATCTGCAAATTGTTGCTTAAAAAAAAAACAGTTGAATATACTGTTACGATAGCGGAAGTCACGTGACGCTGGTAACACGTCATGAGATTCTCAAAGGATCTTGACTTTTCCTGGCAACTCTGGTGTTTTGTAGGCGCCCTCTTTTTTGTATGTAAGCCCGGCAAATAATTGCAGATGGAGATATAGAGACAGATAATTAAGTCAAGCGAGCGGTAGTGACCTTAAGTAAAGTGCGTGAATAGTTTGAATTATAGCGTGTGTTTAAGTTAAAATGACCGTGGAAATTAAGTGTATTGCAGAGTTGTATTGAGAAAGACTAAACTAGTTTTATTTAAGAAAGGACTTATATCGCTGAAGTTCTTCGGAAAGAATTTTTACGGGAAATTAACAAACGAACAGAGACGTAACAACACAATATCACCAATTTCTTACTGTCATACGTAGGCTGTTTATTTCTTCCATCTTCATTGTTTTGATATTAGAGTTTTTAATAAGTGCCTTACTCAGTTGATAGGGCACTCGAGTGTCCACAGAGTTGAGAGGTCCCGGGTTCTATGATAGTCGCGGGCGATGCAAAAATATTCGGAACACATATTTATGTATTAAATGTTAAATTTATTTCGTTGGCTCAGAGTAACTGTTGTAGTATTCGGCACATTTATACATTATCTTTCATTACCTAACTGCTATATTTCACAGCTTAATGACTGTTTTTCAAGAATAAAAACAATCAACACAGCAATTAAACGCACGATAGACAACGCTTTTCTTTTTATAAGAAGCATAGTAATTTCTGATCAAAACTCTCCGCGTATTTCCCTACGGAAAATCGGCTTCTCTAACAGTCTGTAACAATAATTATTCATAATATATTTCCCGTGCGCCCAATTTTGTTAAAAGTGGGGGGGGGGGGGGAGGAAGGTAAGGAAGAACTGGTGAGCACGTGGGGTGACACGTGCCCCTTATGTCTCTACTCCCCCCTCCGGTTAGGCGCCTGTGATGATTTACTTGCATTTCGTCGTGGCTAGAAGAACTCGGAGCGCCTGTTGTTCGTTCGTTTTATTAACTAGATTAAAATTACAGCTCTTTAGTTACAACATATAAGAAAAATAGTGAAAATAACATCGCCTTTAGGCCTTGTAGAAAACCTAATACTGGTAAGATGCACACTGTTTAATTATTGAAAAATTACTAGAATGAATAGATGTTATTCGCAAAGAATAATTAGAAGAATGAGGAAATAGGTCATGCCAAGACTAGGGCCACTCACTGCTCGTAACCTGGCGACTAATATTTGTGTAATCTTGCATGTTCGATGACGAAAAGGAAAATATGCTAAGAACATGCATCAGATAGTAGAATCTCACGAAATTTGAGGTTATTTTTGAACGTGTCCTAAAATTTCAAAGCCTTAGAAACGTACGTTATCTAATAATGTTTTCCAACAGGTAAGTTAAATAATCATACAAGAAAAGAAAGTTCTTAACAAACGACAAATGTTGGTTTTAATTATATATTGCGTGCCATATAAAAAATGTCATTTCGCTATCAACATGACATTTTTAAAACAAAATTTCAGTTTTTTGGGGGGGAAGGGGATGACAACAATCGTAGAAAATGAAAAAAAAATGTCCCGGGGGGAGGGGGAGGGGAGACTTTCACTAAACAATAAAATTTATGGGTTATGGACATAAAGAACGAGAAACAATATGTAGCACATACCTATGTTCCCGGAAGAAGTGGCTCATTCATCGCGGTTTGGTGCACGCGCTTCGTGATTATTGGGACAATATTACATGATTTGGCGAGGTAGGGCATGTAGGCTGTAGATGAAAGTTCCCCTTCCCTGCGGCTGGTATTACCTTCTGTGAGTCGAAACGCTTTAGACACATAGACTGCTCGCTAACGCGCGGAATGTAGTAACCGCCACTCTTAAGGTTGAGTGATTGTGACTTGTAAGCGTTTGTGGTCTTCTTTAGAACCGTGTGAGCTTGCTTCTTTATTAGTAACACACCTTTTTTGTCGTTAGATATTCACGGTTAAAGAATGTTTCTTATTTATCTTATAAACTTATTAACTACCTTTGTAGAATATGAAAAAGTATTTGTAAGTATAATGACATTATATTTATTCTTCACAGAAACGTCAGGATGAAAGATTTTAGAACTTAGTGTTTTCAATGTCTGCACTTGGTGTACGTATATGGAGCTTATAAAACTATGGACGTTACATATAGAGAATACAGGCACACTTTTAAAAATGGAGTGAACACGGCTTTCGAAGTAATTCAAGTTAATCACTGTAACTTACTTAGACGCAATGTACAGAGGGGACCACACTTCTTGTTTTCACAAACTGGAGACTGTCTCTCTCGTATTTCGACACCAAGAGTATTGGATCAAAAGATAGGTTCCTACAGAGCATTCTGGGCATATGACATTCATCTTAGCCCCCCCCCCCCCCCATTCATTAAATCAAAGTTACGCCTCTAGAAGCTCATGTGAAGTGACTTTGTTCTAAGTTACGTTTTTACTTTTACTGTTTTTTACAATAAAGTTATTATTGATCACTGGCTTATGTTGCCCCACAACTATAAGAAATAGCAGTTTACTTCCCCAGCGTTTAAGGATGACACCGAAAAATTGTTTGTGTTTGTTTGTAATTATGTACAAAGCTACACAATGGGCTATCCGTGCTCTGCCCACCACGGGTATCGAAACCCGGTTTCTAGCGTTGTAAGTCCGTAGGCATACCGCTGTGTCACTGGGAGGCCGGAACAATTGCTAACGTTAGGTTTAGGAAATGTTTGCTTTAATGCTTAACAATTAGTTATATTAATTCATATCTTGATTTCAGAATGTAAATACGCTTTGAGCTATTTTTATATACAGATATCTACGAATAAATTCTGATTAAGTAGTTAGCACTTAGGATCACATACAAAAGTTGTAATGGTTTTCAAACGAGACCCAAAACTCGAGCGCTTTCGAATAGTTCACTATTCTTCTTCAGGAGAATAAAGGGAATATATATGTTTTTATTACTGTTATTACAATTTCCAATTATTTAATAAAAACAGTTATTCTAAATAAGTGTGGAAACGCACAGGTGGTACACATAAAGAAGACACAAACAATAAGTAACTAAAACTAAATGATCAATTTGTTATCAGTACAATACATTATTACAAGAAATACAAATTAAAAGCGAATAATATGCTAGTACTTTATGTATGCTTTAAACAAAGTATTACACCTTCTTTCTATGCTGATACAAGTTTATAGACGTAAAATTGCGAAATGTTGTTACAAATGTCCTGTATTGTTAGCCACAATTCAGCCGAGTTTTTTGTTTGGCGTTTGACTTTTAAATATCCACATAAACCTATACGGCTTTAATAAGATTCATTTTGGGACTTTTTGCAGACCAAACCATGATTACGAATTTCAGGTATCGTTTCATCATATTTGCTGCATTCTTGGGATCACTGCTTGCTGGAAGATAAATTTCTGCCTAACAGATTTTGTCCTTTAGGAAATGACATGATGGGTAAGAACCTATTTGTTCCTGTCGGCAGTTAGGTTGCCATCAATTTTGTGTAGATCTCCAATGCAGCCCATAGTTTTATCGGTACCACAGCATACTTCACTGGATAAGTTATACGTCGACCATCATACCGTTATTTTTTCTGATATTGAACAAACCTTAGCTGATTTTTGCTAAACGAGTTCAATTTGGATTCATTTATAAACAGTGACCTCCTTCAGTTTTGTTCATCACATTGTTTTGAAGTTTGATGCGTATTTCATCATTTTGGCTTGGTTATCTCTCTGTGATTTTTGAGCAGCTACACATGTATTGAGGCTACTTCATACTAATGTGTATCTTACTGTTCTGGAAGTAACATTCACACTTATACTTACAGCTAGGCCAACTGAAAAGATCTTTACTGAGTTTTCGCGTATCACATAAATAGCATACAGTTTGGGCTTTATACCTCGACTTCTTTTATCATCAATAGTACTATTTTCACATACCCTTTAAAGAGTTTTTACAAAGCTCCTCCTGAAACAGGAAATTTAGCTTTTTTTTGCTTTTTTTTTATGGAGTGCCCTTCACCAGCCAAATCTTTGGTTTTTGTATGTTTTTCATGTGACATTTGTGTTCTGAGAGCCGTGGTTGCGTTCATTACACTAATGCTGCTGGGAATAGTATGACAGCTTGTACTTTTATAAATATTATGCTGGTGTGGCATTGTCTGATTGGCTGGATGATAGTCAATCACAGTATAAACTATTAACACGTGACTGTACTCTGGTGCACTTAACTTTTCATACATTCGCATTTTATACACATTTTATTCACTGTTTCTAATACTATACTTCTATTGAGATGTTACTAATATTTTTGCAAAAATCCTAGATAAACTAATGACAGAAAACAAAATTTTGACTTTAGGAAAAATATTAAGATTAAGAGATTCCACAATCCTTGATCAAATAAGACAATTCGACAAACGATATAACAAAAGTTTATTTTAAAATTCTCGAAGATTGTAAGTGTTTACCTACAGTATTTCACACACGAAATACATTCATTATGTAGTGCTAATGGTCGAGTGTCAGTTAAAGTATTTGAAGAGGGAACACTGTTGACATTATTAATTTGATTAATGACTTGGAAGCCTAAGTGTAGCATAAATAGAAATGCGGCATACCGTGTTATTCGAGACATTTTCAGTCAAATTTTAGTAAAAATGGGCACTGTTTCATAATTTACAAATGGCATGAATGTATAGATGTTACAACTATCTTTCAGTTGGCAATTTAGACAGAAAAACACCTTCTTAAGATGTCATAAACATCTCTCATAGGTGACAATAAGAAGAAAAATAGTGAAAATAGGGCTTCCTGTAGGTGGCATTATACAATCGTAAGATGCGCAGAACTACTGTTGTAAAAAGTTGGAGAGTTCCTGTTGAAGTTAGGTGCGTTATACATCCAAAAATTATCCAATCAAGAAAAGTAAATCGTGTGACTTTTGTGCCAATTTTACTTACTAAAACCTTGATCTACAGTAAACAGAAACTCATTCCAAGAAATACATTTATTTGATATATTTCAAATAAGGAACGTAATAATGAATATCTTGACTAGTATATGCATTAGAAACAGAATACTCATTACCATTTTTAAAAGTAATTTTCTCATACAGCTTTTTGATACGATTTTTTCCTTTACTTCTCTGACTGTGTTTGTTAGATAAAAATGTTATTAAAACTTCTGTATAAATTATTTTCTCGGTCTCGTCTAATGTAATACATTTTGTATAATTTTTGTTTTTCTACATCCTTATGTTTCACATCGCTAACTTGTGCATCTATGGTCGAGTTCGAACCACATGAGCAGCAGCGGAGTTTCGCTACAGGTTATTCTCCGCCTATAGATGGCACTACGTCAAGTTAGCAGAAGAAAAAAAACAGGGGCCACCAGTAAGCCAATCAACGTTCTGCACAAACCGGCGCCAGTGCCTTAATAGCGAAACGACGAGTTCTGTCTCCAGGATTGAAATTTTCCACTTGTTACGGTTAGTCGTCGATTGTGGTGGCTGTTGGTAATGTTGGGGGGTAGTTCGCGCCTTACGGGGATCTAACAGCAACGTAGAATTATAAATAACACAAAAACTTTTAACCGCAAAATTAAAATCTAATATAACGAGTGAGAACTTGCATTAATCTGGATTCAGTTTAAATAACTTATTTAATTGAACTGTATAAAAATACACGTGATTTACAGGAGGCGGAAGTGTACGAAACTATAAATAATAATGAAGAAGATACCGAAGCAATTACACGCCATTGTAAATCATTTTGACGAGCAACGTAGACAGATGCTAAACATGAGCCTTAATAACAGTAGTTTCACCATGGCAACAGTGTCATAATCAAGAATGTGTCCACGCGAATCGGAAAGTTAAGACAATTAAGGTCTATTTTGTTGTGTTTTTGCGATGGGAATGCAGTTGGCCCGAGCCGGACCCTGGCAAACCGCCGTTCCAGTGATTTACGTACTTTTCGCTCTTGTTCGTACAGGACGAAGTAGTAGTGCCTACACGGGAGATGACTGTGACTGGGTTGGAAGGTAAGATTGGTTGTGATTTCATTTAGCTTTCTGAAACATCAAGAATTCGTGTGTACCGTATTTGCCGGTGTATAAGACGACACTTTTTACTGTTTAAAACAATGACTGATTTTAACCCTCGTCTGATACACAGGTTCAAAGGTAAGCCTAAGAACACTAGTAAGAACTCTCCGGTTAATAGCATATTTAACCAAAACTAATTTGACTTTTGTTTACTTTGTTGAGTAAGTGCGTTGACATCGTGCCATTTATTGCGTTACTATAACATATTTGTAATTGTATCATTTGTCTCAATTCTTCATAAGTAGAAGTTATTTATCTCGTATGCTAGTTACAATCAATAAAAACATTTTTGACCTGAAATGTATTGATCTCATCAGTCGTACTAAAATATTGCTCATATTATATATATATATATATATAAAAACGTTAGTTTCCGTAACGTACACTAATTTTTGTAAACACATTTTTAAAGTAGATCAGTATATCTTAAGCCTAAGGTTTAGTATTTTTTTGCAATAGAAAAGGTGTTCAACTGTGATGAAAACTTTGTAAAGTTGTTTATTACATGTTTGTGACTTAAGTTATGCCACAGTGAGCTGTCTGTAGCGCTTGAAGAGCATAAAAAAACCATGCTTGTGGTTGTATTAATTACCCCAGAGCGCAGGTTAGAACAGTTTGAAAATAACTTCTAAGATTTTTTTTACAAAAGTAATAACCTAAACTTGCTTGACAATAGAGGTCGTTCTATACACCAAACATCCATGAAATAAACTTAATTTGCTCAAAAAAATCCAGGGTCGTCTTATACACCCAGGTGCTCCACCAGGATTTTGTCGAGGATGGTGGCTAACTGTTTGATACCAAAATTTTCAATATTTTTTTTGTATTTATATATTTGCATAAAGCTGGAGGAATTCAGGGAATAAGCCTTTTATAGGTAATGATTATCTTTTATGTAAAACAAACGATATAAATAGCTATTTCTGCAGAAAAATGACATGTGATGTCAAGTAGTGGATCAAGGAACACAATACAATGTTGAAAAACAAAAATGTTTTCTTTATCTTCTGCGTAAATGGGTGACTAGCCACCTCCTCTGGCAGAGCTCCTGACACCGGCAAATACAGTACTTCAAAAAATCTGCACGGCTATTTCAATATTTGCTAGTGAATTCTGCAAATCACATCATGTTGGTTGTTAAGTGTCTGACATTTCTAAGGACTTGCGAGTGAAAGTAAAGAAGAATGTAATAATATGTCAATCACACTATATCCAGCTATACTAATAATCCAATGCCGGCGAGGCCTTCCGCACAATACCAGAACTCATTAGGTCGGCTGAGATACGACAGACATAGTCGTCATCGACTTGCTATGTATATGTTATTAACTGCCCGAATAACAACTGCTGTTAAGTTGAAATGTACATTTTCAAAGTTATCACTTATGCGTTCAGTTTAATCCTGGGCCACTTTAGAAAGCTAAAAGTCAAATCATCATACGAATTCTATTGTGTCACGTCTTACCCCACAACATAACACTCACTAACAGTTCAATAGACTGAACAATATGATTCTCAGTTTTCGATATTTTTCCGTTATATCCCCGCAAATGATAAGTTTTTACTGTATGAATACAATACTTATTAATATATTTTTAGAAATTTATTATAGAATTTATATATTATAATTATTATATAACTTAGCATACATAACATTTATTATATACCGGAAAAGTGTCCAGTTTTCTTTCTAGCTTTTTCAACATTGCTCTTCCTTCTGCGTGATTACCCCCTCCAGTTGTGTGTTTGTACCATATTATTGTTACTTCAGAATTTTTCGTAACAATTATTGTATATTCCTATATGTAGTTAGTATTGAGTCAATTACGTATCTGGCCCACTTATAATAAGCCCACGTGTTTTGACGCCTAACCCAGTTTGCGCTTTGTTCAGTAGTAATCAAGTTATACACGTAACACATGTTCAGCGAATAAGCAATGAACTAAATATGTTTGTTTAAGTTGGACGTCTAGCTGTTCATATAAATTTACATTGGTCTCGTTTGTTTATTTTTGTTTTAAAACTATCTCATGTAGGGTTTCTGGACCGTGGGACCAACCGCGATACTGTATGTATTCACCATTTTTTTATCTATATCATTTGTTGGTTTTCAGTTTGTGCCTTCGAGTCTTATGTTATAACTATAATAAACTCGCATCGTGAGCTTTGAGCTACAAAAACAAAAAACCGAACGCACTAAGCGATTTTAAAACCAATACACTTAGAAACTGTGAAAAATTGTTAACTGCTATTGGCAATTAAAGTGGAGACTTGGAATTTCTGTCTGCTGCACAGAACAAAAACCATTCTACAGATTGAATTATATTTATTCTTGCTATGTTTTCTACTTGACAGATCTTAAAGTGATTTTTTTTTAATTATGCAATGGACTAGTGAACTGAAATGTTGGCTATTTTTTTTTTCTGATGTTTTAGCATAGGCATCGCTAGGTGCTAGCACACGGGGCCCGTGCCCCGGATCACCAACTAGTGTTATACCGAAACGTCTAAAAGTCCCTCACCTATGGACTCGAGTCCCGAATCTTTTAAGCACCTAGCGACGCCTCTGTGTTTTAGCATATTTGTTTTGGTTGATCACAGTTTTAAACTTCTTTATTAATGTCAGCAATAAAAATGTAAATAATATTCGGACAGAGTATCGTAAAGAAGAAAAAATCTGTTCATGTTATTAACGCTAATGTTAAGTGAAGAACCTAGTAGTAGTACTGTTACTATCGTTAGGGTTAAGTGAATAACTTGAACTTAATACTACTGTTACTATCGTTAGGGTTAAGTGAATAACTTGAACTTAATACTACTGTTACTATCGTTAGGGTTAAGTGAATAACTTGAACTTAATACTACTGTTACTATCGTTAGGGTTAAGTGAATAACTTGAACTTAATACTACTGTTACGATCGTTAGGGTTAAGTGAGGAACTTAATACTACTGTTACGATCGTTATATTTAAGTGAAGAACTTGAACTTAATACTACCGTTACGATCGTTAGGGTTAAGTGAAGAACTTGAACTTAATACTACCGTTACGATCGTTAGGGTTAAGTGAATAACTTGAACTTAATACTACCGTTACGATCGTTAGGGTTAAGTGAATAACTTGAACTTAATACTACTGTTACGATCGTTAGGGTTAAGTGAAGAACTTAATACTACTGTTACGATCGTTATGTTTAAGTGAAGAACTTAAACTTAATACTACCGTTACGATCGTTAGGGTTAAGTGAAGAACTGTTACTGTTAGTGAGTATAACACGCTATACCTTTTTTGTTCACATGAGCAATATTTCGAATCTCCAGCATTCTTCCAGACCTAAGGCTAAGATAATTATTTAGACAGAATGATCATTGTTCCTGAGAAAAACCTTTTTCACATCCACTATCCCTCTTACGTATTATAAAGTCTCATGTTTCTAACGCCCGATGTGTACAATTGATATGCTCTGTCGTGGCAGAACATGTGCCGCGTGATTATGTAACGATAAAGTAATAAGGAATGCATAACAAGACTGATTCGCTGGTTTGCCAGTTCTTCTGAGGAATAGTATATTATTAAGTCTCCGTTTGTTAATTAATTTTCCGTAACTTCGTTCCGACGAAACTTTAGCGACACAAGTCCTTACTTAATAAAACTGGTTTATTCGTTCTGAATATAACTTTACCGATACATTTATTTTCAACAGTCGCTCTATAACAAACGTTTTAACAACGAACGTTAACTTCAACAATACTTTCTGACTGCAGTTCAATTACTCACTACCTACACACATTGTCACGTCACGCCATGACCATCTTATATATACCAGCCCACCCCCAATCTAGCAAATGCTAGAGCACTCCCGAAGGAACAGGATAGTTCTAGAAACGTGGCGTGACATTAGTCACGTGACCTCGCTGACGCAAAAATATCTATTTCAGATAAAATAACAATAAGTAATCATTGTCAAAAAGAAAATAAATAATATTGTGTAATTAATTCTTACCCAAAAATTCTGATGTGTAAATTATTTGAATAAAACTGACAATTATTGCAACTCACTTACTTAAACTTTTTCACACCACAACAGTTGTTGTTCATCAAAGTTAGTGATATAAATCGCGCCAAGATCACTATCTGATATTTTGTGTCCCAGCAGGGCTTATGAACCCGAAAGGCCTCGTTGGCATTGGATATAACAAATGTAGTGTGGTAGATATATTATAATATTTCTTACTTTGCTTTCACTCACAAGTTCTTAGAATATACAAAGGTTAAAGGAAGTGCTTCAACATGTGATTCATTTAATATTATTATGGCTTACTGTTCCTAATATTAAATGTTTGTATATATAAAAAAAAACTAATTATTTTTGTCACTTGTCGCCTCCTGGTGGCTCAACTTTAAATCTGAGGGCCTATAATACTCAAAATCAGGTTTCGATACTCGCGTTTGGCACAGCACAGATAGCCCATTGTGTAGCATTGCACTTAACAACAACAACAAAAAAAAAGCTTTTCAATCATTGTGCTGTGTATATGGATCCGCCATTTTTAGTGTCCTTGACCAGATACTGTAACAGTGCAATCACAAAGCATATAAAAATGAAATGATAAAATTACATTCTCGGGTGATTGATACAGTAAGAGACGTCATTGCTGTCATTGTGAAAGTAGCAACATCTCAGTAATTTGTAATGTGAGCATTAAAGTATAACAGCGTAAACATCATAACGATTTAGTTTTAGAAGGTTCTTTTAAATATAGCGTACATGTAATGATAATTTTTTATATTTATATAAAGTACAGTGCTGTTAATAATGAAAGGTGTAAAAACAAATTTTTGCATTTAACAAAGTATAATATTTTATTCAGGGGAAGCGCTAGCTGGAGGAGGGAGGCAAAGGGAACATTACCCTTCAAAAGTCATGAAGGACCCCCAAAATGTAGTCAAAATCACAAAATTAAATATGTACAGTTATCTGATGTTAAGAAGTCTAAAATGACTATGTCTGCCGCGTTATTTCACCAACTAACAAGTGTAATGCAGTGTTTAAAATATCTCTCTCTATCTCACCGATAATAAGACCCTAAAAACCGAACCTTATTTATTTTTATTTCAACTTCTGGGATTCAGTACTGATTGTTGTTAAGAAAAATGTATAGAAAAAGGTATTTTTGTTCTAATGAATAAATTATTATACTAATTAACACTTTCAGTACACATTTTCTATACAAATAACCAGTCAAACAAGATGTTTTGTATTATAAGCCTAAAAAAAGACTTTGCTATCATGCACATATCTTAGTATACGAGATTTAATTGTAACTTACATATTGGGCTAATGGCACATATGTACAACAAACGCAGAAAATCATTAACTATTTACAAGTACACAGACAAGCACCTGTTTTGCTTCCTGGTAAAGAAACTTGTTTTAATATCTTCTTGAAGCAGTTAGAGATTGGGACCACCTAGTGGCAGAAACATGAAATAACTTGTATAAGTAGCTACATATGAGCTCGAAATGTATTTAATACTTAAATGTTCCCATACGAAAGTTCTTTTCACAGGTGTGCTTAAAACAAAAGACTTAACTTTGATAATTATTCATCAACAATTTTTACCTGTGAAAATTATCGTTTTACTTATTTATCAATTGCTTTTTTCTCAAATAATGTCTCATTATTTTTCAAACAGATGGTTCAATAATTTGTTTTGTCTTAAAGTTATAATGTTTACATTGTGTCATATTAGGCTTATCACCAATTATATCACATATAAGTTTAAGGTAGTGTTAATTTTTCTTTTATACAAATATATGGTGCTGGTCGATTAATAACATTGCCTTAGCTTGTATGTTTAGCTTTTGTGTATATTGAAATATAATAAGTTATAGCCAGAATATAAATAATAATTAGAAGCATCTTATTGTTATTGTTGCAACAAATGTCTTAGTAAGTGAAATACTAGGCCTAATCGATTGCTCTTGTGTTTCTTATGGCCTTGCAGCATAATAAAACAAGGAAAAAAAAAACTTTTTTTTTCCTGAATCTGGCCAGTCTCTATCCATGTATAATTGAACCTGGGATATCTAACAACTGTGATATCTCAGCTTATCAAGAACGATTGTTAAGATAAAAAGGCGATCGAATTTGTGGCGTTAAAATTTTAATCCTTCATTTCTCTTCAAACGAGTTTGTATTTATTAATCTACTCGTACCACTAAACGGTTCATTGCGTTTCTGTGTTGGGGGGGGGGGGGGTTCTAGCCGAAATAGTGTTGCGGTTGGTGAGCAGATGAAAAGATATCATTGTTGGTGTTCAGGCTTTTTCTTGTTAAAGCGGCTTGTCAAAAGTACCGGGACTTCTTTTCATAAAAGCGGCTAAACAGCTCATGTTCCTGACTGGACACGCTTGGTTTAAGACTGATAAATTAGGAGTAAAGTGTTTGTATTTAAGCATTACATTCATGTGTGACCCTCATTTTGCATTCTGTATTAGCACTATGTAACGAGAAATAGCACAGTTTTTTCTTCTCTTGACGTCATCTCAAAAGAGCAATAAAGGGGATATTTTTCTTTTCAAAATGATATAAAAAATTAACATTTTTGTTGAGTTCCGAGAATGAAACGCATTACATGGATGAAGTCTTCTATTGGTCATTTGATGTCCAGTTGTTTGTCAACAGCATTTCAACTCGGAATCGTTATACGAGTCAGCTGAGAATAGTGCACAGCGTTATACGTATCAACTCTGAATACTGTAGAACGTACTCTACTCAAAATCGCTCCTCCCCCAGTTGCACAGCGGTATGTCTGCGGACTTACAACGCTAGAATTCGGGTTTCGATACCCGTGGTGGGCAGAGCACAGATAGCCTACTGTGTAGCTTTGTGCTTAATTACAAACAAACTACTCAAAATACTGAACACGATATTGCGAGTGTGTGGCTTTAAGCTTTCTTAAGTAATTTTGATATGCTGCATTAACTAGCTTGTTTTGGAGCTAGACTAGATAGATATGTGCACATTTCTTAGTAACCCATGAGTGAACCGATGCAGCTGTGTTATTATAATGCCTGCACATTTAATGTAATTGGATGACTAACAAAGTCGTGTACAACAAGCACTTGAATATTATTTTCAGCGTTTCTTTATTCCAGCTGGGCGAGGGTATTAAATTTCCCTCTGTCCTGCTAACTACATTACAGTACTCTTATAAAATGATACTCACTGTTCTGAACGACTGGATACGAAATTCTGCTACACGTAGGCTTCATTACGTAAGCCTCTGCATGGTAACTTGATATAAATGTTCCGACTTTGAAAATTTTGGTTTTTAGGTTGTGGTATTGATGTAGTGTAAGGATTAAAATCATGGTTCAGTCACTTAATATTTCACTTGGTTATCAGTTATCAAGCGTACATTTACACAGGAAAACTGAATGCAAATGCAAGGGGCTAGCACACTTAGTTAATATTTCAGTCGTTGCTCTGTTATCGAACTTGCAATATGTAGACGTAAGAAAATTTAATGCAAACGAAATAAGATAGCCATGTTATAGAGATTGAATGATTAACATCCTCACAGTATAAAAAAAACTTCATTTTACTTTTTAAACAAAGCACAAACTTTGGTCCACGAGTCTTCTTCAGTTTCTTGTTCCACATAAGCTACAAATGAACTTTGTTTTAAAAAATAAATAAATGAAAAGTAGCATTTATATTTTGAGAGTGTAGGTCATTACATTTCTGTTATATGGCGATCTGTACTCTCGGAGCAATAAGATAGCACTGGGTCACATAATTTCAGGTGGCTAAACATTAAAACATCTTATAGCAGATGCAAAGATATAGCAGTGCGTTATATGTCGGTTTACCACTTTTTTAATGAGATGAAAATATTCAAAAATGCAGATGACAAGGAAGGTGTAAACTTTAATACCATAACCTAAAAACCCAATTTTTTAAAGTCGAAAACAAGCCAGTTAACGTGATATCGCAACGGATTAACTTGCGTGATGAAACTGTATATCATTTGAGAGGATTTGAAATCAAGTAATATCTGAATATCAAATTTAAAGCGAACATTTTTTCTTTGCTAACTTTTGTATTTATTTCAAC
>NW_013665863.1:283109-297367 GCF_000517525.1 Limulus polyphemus | reverse complement strand
AGGCCATAGATAGGCCTAAATAAAATGTTTTTAATTGTGTACCAGTTTAACGTTGAATATTATTTATGATTTTAGTTTATTGTTATTATTAAATACAAATATTTACATTTCAACACTTAAAGACAGAACTTACAGCGATGTACTGTCCTAAATGTATGGTTTTTGACGGTCCAGAACCTGTTCTCAACTGATTAGACACGAGTAACAAAGACTGATCTCTCCGAATTTGTCACAATTAAAACTTTCTATATGATGCATTTGTTGAAATGGACAACCTATCTGGAGAACTGGTGATGAAATGGCGTTTCGATCCATTTTTCGCGCAGTTTCATCAGGTCTTCGTTGAAACTCTTCCCATCCTCACTTCATCTGGTACGGTGCCTTTATCAACTACTTTCAGCTTTATACTTACTTACTAACCTTGTCTTTCAAACAAATATACAATAGCAGGCTAATCCCTTGCAGGGTCGAATTTTTTATATATATATCTCCAGCTGGTGAAGTATGTAGTGTCTCCTGGTCAACTGACTCCTGTGTTATCTCTATGCTACCCCGTACATAACCTCCTGTCTAGATCTATCTTGAAGTTCCTGCGCGAGCTTAAGATCATCATGGACTTTTAAACACGGGAGTGCACGGCGTAAAATTGTTAGGTACAGTTTCCGTTGTGTGAGGCTTGCCCGATGAGAGCGTGATGTAGAACCCGGAAAATTGCGTTTTAAAGTGAGCTTTTACCGAGTTTACGTATCGCTTATTCTGCATTCATGCTGAAAATCGTCATTCATTTTACGGCAGTTAGTCGCTATTATCCTATCTTTCTGGTCGTGTTTTCCACCATGTCTACTATACGTTATAGCAACCCGTGTTGCTTAGAGGGGGTTCACCAGTAATGGGGAAAGGTAAATATATAGTAAAGTGCATTCGGAGAGGAAGAAAAATAAAGGACGTCTTTAAATGACTATGGAATTCTTTATGGACAAACTCAGAAAAATTTAAAACTTACTTGAGTTTTTATTGTGTGTAGCTGTAAACATTCTAATATTTCGTGTTAAGTTACCTCGCCCTTCGAACTAAACTAAGCACTCTGTCTACAATAAGTAAGTAAGGATTAAAGCTCTTCTTCTGTGGATAAATAAACGTAGTCAAGCGGTTGTATCGCAATTAAACTGTCTGATAAGTTGTGTGAACTATTTAACCTCTCGTTATACAATCATGTGCTGAATCTTTATACAATAAAAACAACCATCTTATCGTAAATATTTACCAGTAAAGACCAAGATTGATTGATTTAATCCAGTCATACGCTGATTATTTCATTACAGCTCTTATTCTAAATTGATTGGAAATGTCTTATTATTGCTCCTTTATTTATTAGTCTGTCGGATGTGAGTATTTTTGATTCGGTAAAGTTTAATCGAGTACGTACTTTTAATACATTTTCAAATGTATGTGCATAGGTGTAATCTACCTTTACCCTGATTTATAAACTCGCGGGACAAGAGTTTTAGATGTCAGGCACGTGTAGCGATGGCTTCGAGCTTATGACCCCTGCATTTGCAAGAAAGAACTTTATTTCTTCATATACTGACAACCACTTACTCTCAAGCCCAGCTGCTCACAGTAGGGGGCGCGTTTTCAATCTCGACATTTCTTTACTGCAAAAAAAAAGGCATGTTCCCGCCACATTTACTTCCCCATACAAGCCTATTGCATTCTCGGAGATCTGCTTTCAAATTCCATGTCACTATAGCAGTCATCCTTTCCACTTTTCAACTCGCATGGATCTAACATTAATAAGTAATATTGAAGTAAAAAAAAAAAAGAGCAGGAGTAACGGAGTGAACCAATGGCTGTAGTTCGTTAATTCAGCCATCTGCTATGCAGGGAAAATATAGGTATGGACGTGCTTTTGTCTTGTATTGACATCTATTTCACAAGGCGAAGGGCATATGCGTGGCCATAACGGCACGTGATTATAATACGTCGAGTAAAAATAGCTACTACGACGAGTAGTAATGTCACACGGGTGTCGTTGATTACTCTTCTGCTTGATGACATAAAAAGCATTAAGATATGGTTATAACTCTGTCTCCATAGAAACTCTCCAATCAGCTTGTTGTCCTTTTTCGAAAGTACTTTGAAACAAATTTATAGAAAAACTTCGACCTGCTGCTTAATGTAACAGTTATCGATGTGGTACAGCTTTTTATTAAATGCATTTTTATAAGGTGTTTTTTTTTGCCAAGTTGCTTGTGGGCCCATGACTTTGTCGATTATTATATGGGCCCCATAATAACATATGAACCACAAATTCATAATTATTGCAGTAATCTCATTAATTAGTACTGGGGTTCTCTTTTACATAGGAGAATGAATGATTTCACTCGTTGTTTGCTCAATTATTTATACTGAATGTTGTGATAAGGAAAAACAAAAAAACCTACTCAATCTAATACAATATGTGAACTCAACCGGCAGTGACCGCTATAAAAACAAGTCGGTAATTTGGGGTTAACAAGCGGCTACTGTTTTCGCCGGCAGTGTACCGAAATGTTTTCAGCGTGAAACGTCAGCAGGATTTGAAGATTCTGCCTAAGTGTATTGATCGCTATTGGTAACTTTAAAAAATAAATCTCTTCTTACTGGCGCCATCAACTATGGTTTTGCGTGTTGCAACCTGATGCATTCTGGTACTGAACGAAGAGACCTTGTCGGCAGTGGCGTGCAATCGGGATGCTAGTATGGTACTTCTTATTAGAGATTCATAGAAGAGAACCAGCAAAAAAAAACCATTTATTAAAGAAGTGTAAAAACAAACAAACAAACTAGTGACCAAAAGAACATACTTCATCAACATAAGGTCGTATATGCCATGGTAACTGATACCTTATGAATGACTGGTATAAATAACGTTTCGACTGAGGCTTGGTGTGTTGCATTCCAAGCGAACCCGATGAACTCTAGCATTGAAAGAAAGGCCTCGTCAGCAGTGTGCAGTCATGTCATGTAACACAAACTGGCGATCAATATATAACGCAGTGTAAGGTGTCATATAATATGATTATATTTTGCAAAAGTCTTAAAGATGGAAATTTTTACCATATAACTGACGTCCAGGATTTTAAGTCTCTTTTTTTAGCTGAGTGTATAATGAGGCCAATAAGAGAGAAATAGCTTAGAGTAAACCAGTTCAGAAGAGGTATATATAACATGCCCGAGAGTAAACCAGCACTGAAGATATATATATGACATGTCCTAGAGTAAACTAGCACAGAAAAGGTATATATAAAACATGCTCTAGTCAGTAAACCAGCACAGAAGAGGTATATGTAACATGCCCCAGAGTAAACCAGCACTGAAAAGTTATGTATATATATATAAAACATGCTCTAGTCAGTAAACCAGCACAGAAGAGGTATATATAACATGCCTAGTTGTCTTATCTGTTACTTGAAATTTTCATGATGTGTGTTTATATATACTGGAAACTAGATGACTAAACTGTTATTATGTACGTATCCAGTTACATTTTACACACAAAATCAGACGTTATATACATAGATAAATTATGAATAGACAGAAGGAAGAAAGGTGGATAAATACATAAGTGTGAGTGTGTACATTTATCTTAACCTTTTATCATATTTTTATAATTAACATTTACGAAGCTTGTTAAACTTAACTTCCATACCCTGAAGTTTTATGTTTATAATAAAGTTTTATGAGGTTGAAATGTTACAAGGTGTTTTAGATGTGCACATACATACACGCAAATATTTTCAGGTCACACGCTAAGATATTTTATTTGTTGGGATATTTAAGGCAGAGAACGCCTCGTACTAAGATATACGCTAATGTTTTTACTGCATAATTTATTGTTTTATCTGGGTGTAAAGTGAAAACATTTTTCTTCACGCTAAAGAAAAAGAGAAAAAATGGACGGCAAACTTTCGTTCAGTTTTTGTTTACAGTAAATGTTGTTTCCTTTAGTTATCACCAACTTAAAATGTCGCTAGTTCTTGTAAGCGCAAAGCTTCGTAATGGGCTATTTGCACTGTACCCATTGCTGGAATCTAACCTCGAATTTTAGCGTTGTAAGCCCTCGACGTTACTACTGAGCCTTTTTTTGGGGGGGGGGCATTACAAAAGCAAAATTTGGGCTGGATTTATTGAAATATGTTAACGATGAGAGCTAAGACATTACAAGCCTTTGAAACGGAGAGTTCGAGCAGTTTGGATAATATTTAAGTCAGGGAAATTTAGATTTACCCCATTCTGTCGTTAGCACTGAAAAAAGACGGATTCATTTGTTTGAAACGCTAGGGTTTATATCATGTTTTTTTTTTCTTCTTCTTTAAATAGATTTGCACCTTATGTTTATCTCTTCCTTATTTTATGTTCACTGACCCGTTCAGTTTATTTATTATTTCAGTGGACTTCGAGAAGATGCATCTCGAGAGGTACAACCCATATATCTACGATGTGCTCACGGCCATGTTGAATGGAATTATCCGCGAGGGGCGCTACAAGTTTTCTTACGCCATGGAACTTCCGGAAGAGAGTTCCGTGGCTGTTTGCGAACAAGTAAACATTTTAATGGTGCTCAGATTTATGTGGAAGGACATCGAAAACTTCATTTAATGTATAGCAAAACTGACGGGAAACACCCCGAACTTTTACGATGTTTTACCTCCTACCATGGCCAGGTGGCGCTGTATGTGGAGGCAGAACCAGTCAACAATACTCTTCAAAAAGAAGTAGCAAGTTTCAGCTACGACCTTCAACCTGTTTCACCTGAAGCCTTATTTGATGACTTGGATGGTAAGTGATTAAAAGTAGCTTTCCTTTTATGGTGGGTGGTTAGGGCGCTCGACTCGCAATCTGCGGGTCGCGGGTTCGAATCCCCGTCACACCAAATATGCACGCCCTTTCAGCCGTGGGGGCGTTATAATGTGACGGTCAATCCCAATATTCGTTGGTGAAAGAGTAGCCCAAGAGTTGGCGGTGGGTGGTGATGACTAGCTGCCTTCCCTCTAGTCTTACACTGCTAAATTAGGGACGGCTAGCGCAGATAGCCCTCGTGTAGCTTTGCGCGAAATTCAAAAACAAACAAACAAACTTTAATGGTGTTGAAACTGTTATTGCTTGTTTATTTATTGGATTTCGCGCGAACCTACTCGAAGGATATCTACACAATTCGACCACTTAACTACAGGACCCCGCTCGACTTTAAATTACTGTACCACCCATTGAAAGTGTGTGGAATATTCTAAGAACTTATGAGTAAAAGCAAAGAATATGTTATAATATGCCAACCACAATACATCTGTCATATCCGGTGCCGACGATGCTCTACGTTCAATACCTGGGACCATTAAGCCGGTTGGGATACAATGAATATAGTAGTGGTCTAGGTGTTATTTCTGTCATCAATTTTCGTGACCAACGGCCGTTATGGTGTGTACTAGATTTAGTAAGCGAATTATAATTGTTGTCAATTTTTATTTAAGTCATTTACAAATCATATTTTATGACAATAATTAATACCAAAATATTGTTTACACTGATTACTTATTATTTTTAAATTAACTTTACTGTCCTTCAGAAGAACTGGCGAACCAGCAAGCTAGTCTTCTTGTTCCCGGAGCGGGTCATGTAACCACAGCGACCAGGGTCAACAGGAGAAAACTATATTATAGTAATTCAAATAACTAATGAGGGAGAGAAAAAGAAGAATATGTTATTATGCACATTCTACAATTACAATATATCATGAACTACAACATTGTTACTAGACGTTACAGTTATAAGATTTATTTGTTATGTAGTCAGTAATCATAGTATAGTAGAATATTCCATTAATATAGTGAATTCATGCTCAATATGTTTTTGGAGAAAGATTCAACACTTTTTTTTCCTTCATCTTCTCATTCATTTTAATTAGCCTAGTTAAGTTTCGAGGTTCTGCACTTACTTTCCTCTAAATTTGAATATTTACTATGTTATTTTCAGCAAGAAATAATGTAAACCTTGCGTTTTAAATGTTTATCTTGGTTACTGTAACAAGTATATTTGCACGATGAACATTGTGAGTTACAGTTAACAAAACACGAAATTCAGGCAGTTCAAGTTAAGACAGACTCTTAAAGACGCCAGGAACTGTGCTGACACCTGTACTACAATGAAGATATTTCATAAAACAGACTAATTATTTGCTTTTCTGGGCACTGATTATGCAAGCATCTTCTACCAACAATCGTAATTTTACATAAACTTGTCTCAGAAAAATGTATACTGACAGTTTCTATTGTCAGGAACATCAGTGAGTCTTTTATTATAAAACAATTACAAAGTCACTTAGAAACATAAATTCAACCAGATAAAGGGCTGTTATATTGGGCGAGAGCACAACAACAATTGGTAGATTGTTGTGTTCTGTTTACAAACTTAAATAAATCATTGATGTAGAGTAGCTGTCACACCACTACTTAGGGCTAAATTTCTAGGTTATGGTATATTTTCACTGAACGTGCTTCTTCTTAGTGACTTTTGTTACAAATTTTTCATTATTGCACGACATTGGTGAATGTTGATAATAAGAATGTAATATAAACCACATAGCATACGGAGGTAGCTCCCCTACTGGATTTTAGTCCAGAGTGTAACTTCAATATTTTATAATTATTTGTTTTCATTATTGAATAATTCAAATTAAATAATTCAATTATTCAAAATTTTTCATTATTGCACGACATTGGTGAATGTTGATAATAAGAATGTAATATAAACCACATAGCATACGGAGGTAGCTCCCCTACTGGATTTTAGTCCAGAGTGTAACTTCAATATTTTATAAATATTTGTTTGTTTATAGTTACGCACAAATGGGCTATCTGTGCTCTGCCCACCGCGGGTAACGAAGCACACTTTTTAAACTTGTACGCCTTCAGACCCGAGCCACAATGGAGGGGGGGGGGTGCTTTTATAATAATAATAATTAACAAAATATTGTGTGGACATTGCAATTTTATTCGGCAACTATTGTTTCTGCTACATGACTGAAGGAAGAACAATTAACTTATTTTGTTGCACATCATCTGACAGTTTCAAAGAAAAGTTTGTACGCATTTTATAATTATGTACAAAGTAGAAATGTTATCAAGAAAATGTGAAAGTGATGATTAAATAAGATGCCACTAACGTATTATTTTGTAAGTTTTAATGGCTCTCCTTTTTTCTTTGGTTAGTAGTTTAACTAAATATAAAGGTGTGATACAATTATTGTCAGTTTTCCCAGTATCTAATCAATTAAATCTGAATGTGAAGAAGTTTTAACATTTCAGTCAGGCTGAGTCTGTACAATTCACGCTGTTTCAGTTAATAATTAATCTTATTTTAGAATAAAAATATTATACCATTTAATTTAATTAATCTGAGTGTTATGAGTTAATTAATGTATCTGAGATTATGAAGCTGATGTTATACCAGTTAAGTAACTAATCTGGGTATTGAAATACGCAACTGTTTCAGTTCCACAAAATTGGTTATATTATTTTTATAGTATTCTAATTAGTATACTTAGGCGTGTAGACTTGATACTATTTCATACAAGTAATCAGTGTAGTGTGTCCCTATAGCGCTGTGGATAGCGCGTTGGATTTCTATTCCAAAGGTACCGGGTTTGTTCCCCGGCAGGGATGCCACCACCTTTGCCTGGTTCCAGGATGAGAAAGGAGGAGGGTTGGGCTAGCAACTCCGTCCCGTAAAAACCAACCTGCTAAAAAATTACTGCAACAATAACTTCCGTCGGCGAGGTGTTGTTGGGGTCCAATGCTGCAGTAGGAGTCTACAGGGATTATTATTTATTATTAATCAGTGTAGTAATGATACTACTTTAGTTATTTAAAATAACCTGATATTATTCGCCTTCTTGAAGACTACAGGCGAAACTTGTATCCACTTCGAAGATCCAAGAATCAATTGAGCTGCGTAATTGGTTATTTTGTTGTTTTTACTTGTATTATCTCTGTTTAAACGATGTAAACCCTCAGAGCAAATCATTTCTGAATGCCAGCAATATGCATTTAGTAAAACAGTCTGTATGTTTAGTTGTGTATTCTGCCAATCAGGAGGAGGGGGTTGGGGATCGAAAGACCACCCCAATATTCTAAAATGTCCACTATTTTCTGATTTTGTTTTTTAATAAGCAATTGAATATCATGTAAGGTGCTTAAATTCTTTGTCTAGAAGAAAAGTTGCACCTTTTTATTTGGGGGGGGGGACTCTTCTCCTCATGCCTTTACCTTGTAGCGCTGGCTACGCCCTTGGTTTCAACTCCTTAGATAAATTACTGTTGTTATAAGTGGGAAACAATAAATCATTTTGGAATTAATATGAATTTATTTTTAAAAATTTCACATGTGTGTCCCACATCACATAGGTTTTAGTCTACTTCATGTTCAACGACTTAAGTTCATGTTGTTGTTTTTCCTGAAGATGAAGTGACAGTGCGCTCATCTCCTGTTATTTTGTCTTAGTTTAATGGCACGAGGTTCTAGTATTCTAAGCTAGAATTCTACCAATGAATGGAGAACGATGCTGAATAAACATCAGTAGTGTTACTGTCTAAACAAATGTAACGTTGTGCCTACATCCAGTTTCTTCCGTATCGTCCACATCCTCCATTCCCGAGAAAAATTCCAATTTAGAACGCTTGAATCTGTTTCTACCAAGTTAAGTAAACTAGCTGTTAATCAGAAGATGAGTGGACTACCACTACACTCGCATCACAACTTATCCCAATTCACTTATGATAAATCTTGTCTTATGGCCTCAAAATTGGCTTTCCGAAAGTTTTGGAACATTTGTTCCCAACTTCGTTTCATAATTGTTTAATACCAGTTTATTCTGGTGTCCGTATATACGTAGTGGTTAGCTTAGTGAAAGTGCAGTATGTTATTTGTACCATCAGCCCCTATATCCACGCATGTTACGTCTCCTCTTAAACGAAACAATTATTTAGAGGTGACGAAAACATATCATTAATATTCGTAGCAAAAAAAGAACGCCACCTACCCTACACTTTCTCCCACACAAAGGACCATGAACTTGTGGACGTCAAGACGGATGTCGTGACTGACCTGCCCTCTATGGCAGCGTGAGAAAGTTAGTGTGTGAGAGCGTCGTTCTGCTCGGATCTCGTCGTTTAGAAGGTAACATTTTCATACAAGAGTTATTAGCAGATTTGGCACTCGAAGTAAGGCCTGAACATTTACCAATTTGTCATTACGACGATTCTCTTTTTAGCCACGCTCGTCGTGACTGTTATTCGATAAATAATATTTAATGTTTGTTAGTTAGTTCCTTTTCGACATACCATCTTTGATTTTATCCGTGACGCAGCTATTATGCTCAAAGCTGTTCTATTAGTATTGGGAAAATAAATTTGTTTTCCAATTATTGCTAGATGTCTTTTTTATGATTTCACTAATTGTTAAGTGTATTTTACTTAATCTGGTTTCGGACATTGCGCATTTAGGTGTTTTTTTTCTGTTTTTGTTTTACATATTATGGTATCGTGTATTTAACTTATTCTGACATCGTACGCCGTGAAATTATTATGGGGTGTGGTTTTATACACTTATTCACGGTGTATTTTACGTATTCAAATCTTTTATGGTGTGGAGTTATTATTAGATGTCACGTTACACATTCAGTTATTATTGGGTGTCACGTTACACATTCGGTTATTGTTAAGGCTGTATTTCACAAACAGTTTTTTCGCACATTTTGAAAAATTACGCGAACCCGTGAGTTGCAACTAAACTGTACAGTTTTTACTAAGTGTAATTTTTTAATGTATTTTCGTATTACATTTTAAATAACTACCAGAAAGCTTGAATTGCTGTTTATAAATCAGTGAAAAATGTTGTACACACATGTTGATAACTTATGCGGTAAAATTACATTATTATCATATGTTGTACACACATGTTGATAACTTATGCGGTAAAATTACATTATTATCTTTCTTCGTTCTGTTCGACTTTTCAAATCCAATAAAGTCTCCATTTTGTTAATCATGCTGCAAAAAAAAAGTCAAACTTCAGTTCTCGTATTGTCACGAAAGGTTTTAGCTTTAGTTCGGTTCTACCGTTGGTTTTAACAACTACGTTGCAGAGGTCAACTTGGAGAGTTACTTATTATGGTTTTAAGAACTACGTTGCAGAGGTCAACTTGGAGAGTTACTTATTAGATGAGGCTGACAGTGAACGTGTATTTTTATTTTTCAGGGGTGGGGGTTGTTTGTTAGTTTTAGAACAAAGCCACATTGGGCTATCTATTTGCTGTGTCCACCGCGGGGAATTGAACCCCAGATTTTGGCGCTGTAGGTTCGTGAACTTAACACATTGTCCCAACGGGGGGGGGGGACTTCAAGAGGGAAGCTAGCTATATCTTCTTTTGAACATAGACAACAATGACAGCAAAAAGTAGCATAAATGTTTTCCAGATGAAACATCATTTACCCTGGAAAGAATTATTTTCCCACAGCTTAGCCTAGAACGTGTTTCTGTTTATTAGATAACCGGGCCACACCTGTTACTGAACAACATCGGTTTACTGATGACGCTCGAGATAAAAGAGGCAAAAATGAACAGATACGCTAAATATATATATATATATATATATATATATATAAAAGCTGAAGTAGAGGGTCGTTCAGGAGAGTATAATAATAATAATAATAAGGGTAAATGCCTAACTTGATGTTATAAAGAAAAAAAAGTGTCGTTTTACGTAGACGTTGAATAAACTGATAGAAGTTTTTTTTAGCGATATATGTAACCTTGGGGAAGTTGCTTGATATGAAGTCGGCTTAGTGGTAATAGTTTGATAGGGTGAAGGCCACGTGGTGTCATCAGTGGGGTACTGTTGGAGGTCAAGCTATACTCGTGTATTTTCTCATCTGTTTTCAGATGCTATTTCTTGTCACCGGTTTAAATTTTAGAAGTGATATTGGAAAGTTGTAATATTCTCTGTTAAGGCTCTTACGTTGATAACGTTTTATTTTTTTTACACAGACGCTATAATACTTATCAGTTTTGTCTTCTTACAGTTGACATAAGTGGAACTTAGAATATAAAAATATTAATGTGCGAACTCCTGATATTGAGAAGTGTCCACATGTTAGATAGATGTGATACTTTCTGAAGCTTAAAAAAAATACCTAATGCACAATATAGCTTTGATTCAATTAATGTTACTGGTTTTTGTTTTATGTAATGATGTATATATAAATATGTTTCCAAGTCTGCAAGAACGGAGGTATTCAAAAAAGCACAAAAGAAACAGACGATGTGGTTTGTAAGAATGCCATTTTTTGTTGTTGTTTTAAATCTCAAATGCGTTTGAAGTTCATCCTTCTTTCAGTTATTATTTGGTTAAAAAACTTAAAAAAAAGTGGAAAGAAAAACCTGTTAACAGAGCATTCCCTAATTGATCTAAAATGTCATGAAAATTTTTAGGTGGTCTGCTATAGGGAAACGATTCGAGATTATAACTGTCTTTGTAATAGTCACCGACAAAAAAAAAAGGCTAGCCTAAAATGCGTCTTCCGTTTGTTCAGAACACTGGGCGTTACACGCTTACTCGAGAGTGTCTCTGCAGGAAACTATTCACCGTCAACTACGGGTAGGGCGCGCAAGTCAGATCACGTGCTGTTTACAGTCCATTTTTCCCACCAAACATAGGTGGAGCTTCAAATCCTGGGGGCCATAATGATGTAGCACGTAATTTGAGGTCTGTACAGGGTTGTAATATTACTTATTTGTAATATTCAATTGTGCATTTTAGTCACGTTAAAAAAAAAAACAAAATAAAAAACATTGCAGCGTATAAGCGTTGGTTTTTATCTGAATTTTATCAAGAAACTTAACTTCCAGTCTGCCAATTTTGGAGTTTTAACTTCTAGCACATTTTTGTTTATAATATCTTCATTTTTTTCTTTATTGTACAATGAAAGTCTCATGTTTTTGTTGTAAATCTTTATTTTTAGGGACAGTATAATTTGTTTCTGGTAGCTTACAATATGAAATTTTGCTAAATATTACGTTTTTTTTTTGTTATTGTGTCGTAAATTTTATAATTAAAAACTACAGCACGTCTGTTATTGTATCGAGAAACAAAGTTCAAGTAAACTTTGTTTTCTTTCAAATTACAAATAATTTCACTTTCAGGGTGAAAATATATTAAATACACGTCAAGCAAAGAAACGCCACCTATCTCATTTTGGTACACTGCTGTTGTCATGTTTAATTTCAAGCAGTTTTTTTTTGTACATTTTTATGTGCTACTTTGGAAGTACTCTTGTCCTACTAAGATAGCGAGTTTGGACTTAACGTTGTGTTGAATATATTTGTTTTGTGATAATTAACCGAGAGAAGAAGTTAGTTGACGTGTAAGAATTTTTAAAAAGGATCTGACCAATAATTTAGAATAATTATCATCTTAGATCTTTATCCCTCAATTTATCGATTTATTACTCTACCGTGGGGCCCACGTGTTGCTTAATTATATGTTCTGAATCTTTGTTCCTCAATATTTGTCATTAATTTATTTGTTTGTTACGACATAAAAGAGCATGCTATTATTATTTTGATTAAGGTATATATATATATATGTATAATATATACATATTGTAATTAGTAAAATGTCCCCAATTATCTCGGCGGTAAGTTTGAAGGCTATTAACGCTGAAAAACCAGGTTTCAATACCCGTGGTGGGCATAGCACTGATAGCCCATTTTGTAGCAATGTGCTTAATAACAAACAAACCATTAGTAAAAAAAAAAAAAAAAAAAACTTAATAAACTTGTTACTGTATGGTCAAAAAAGACAACAAACTTATTACTGTAATGATTGAGTCGGTTTAGTAATTATCCCTCATATAACTTGTTTATATACCATTCACTGTCAGAACTGTTAGATACTGTATCATATTGAGTAATTATATGTATTTCTGATCGTTTTGTCACGAAAATAACAACAAAAAAAAATTGACGTTTATAATTGTTCTAGCGCCAAGCTGCCTATCTGTTCGGCATCTTCCTCAGGGATCGAACCTCGAATTCTAGCCTTAAAGTCGGGGGCATCGGTTTTCATTAGTTATTTTGTCGAGTTTCGTGATTGCCATAAATGTCACACTACTCGACAGTCGGTTTTACATGGTACTAACGGGAACAGCTGTTAGCGCAGACATGTACTTCTATCTATGGCTAGATATCCCCTTCTCTGTTCACCCATAAGGCATTTTTAGGCGTTGTGGTCAGGCAATTAGTGCGTTGTCTAGATAAAATAGCAAAGTGCCGTGGACTATAATTTTTTCCCAACAAAATACTGGTGTATGTGTACAAACACATTTAATCATTTCATCATTAAAAAAAAAAACCCATAAAATAACAACAATAAATTAGCTTGTAATGGTTTAAACTTTGTCCCGCAATTGAAGTTTTTTCGTGAAAATTAACCCTCGCACCTAAGTGGACGAGTCACGTGAACAAGAAGACCATGTGGCTCACATGTGCCCTGCCTCGACTGAACGCGTTCTTGTGGTTTTGTCGTCAGTTGGACCAGGCCAATGACTTAATACTACCACTCTGGAAATTAACGGAGGAGTCCGATTACACCTTTAGGAGGGTCAAAGTATTATAAACTCCACTCAGTGCTAGTGCTAAACGTGGCAGCAGAAACAAAAACAAACGTCATAACAGGGATAGGATATTGCTGAAATCGCGTCTTTCTTCCTAAGGAGGTCCTGTACCCAGAAGAAACAGCAAAGTAAACTATCCCGCAAATGCTGAAAGGCGCTGGTTCGTACTGAATTTAACTGAGCTGAAGAGATGGACGTATTTTTCTTGAAGAAAATTTATATCAAGTGCAACCCATGTAGTTTAAAGTTTATATTATATACAGTTTTTGTTTTTTAGTGTTTCAAGAAACTGATTATGTTAGGGTTAAGCTATATATGTAAAGTCATCAAGGGTTGACTTCGTTGTTGCAATTGAATATTCCGTTAAATTTATACACGAAAATGTTATTACCATAAATGATTAAATTACAGCATAAAAGTTTTATGAGACGTGTTGATGAACAAATGATATTTCGTTAATAACGTACAATTTTTTTTATTTTTATAAATGGACCATTTCCGGAAAGTTTCCAGTCTTAAAAAAACAAACAAAAAAGTTGTCTATCATGGG
>NW_013665863.1:279994-282382 GCF_000517525.1 Limulus polyphemus | reverse complement strand
CAGTTCAAAATTATACGTGAGCAAGCGCAGATAGGCATCGATCGGGGAAGAGTTGGCGGTGGGTGCTGTCCTCTTTGTCTGTCAGTTCAAAATTATACGTGAGCAAGCGCAGATAGGCATCGATCGGGGAAGAGTTGGCGGTGGGTGCTGTCCCTTTTGTCTGTCAGTTCAAAATTATACGTGAGCAAGCGCAGATAGGCACTTCGTGTAGCTTTATGCAAAATTCTTGAAAACAAGCAAACAAAAATCTTTAGTTGTGCTCATCGGTATAAATTTTGGGGCTGACGTACCTGCGGGATCAGATCCAAATCGCCCATGTCAATCCTTGGGGGGGGGTACTAAGGACACAGACCAGGAGTTTGGTAACAGTCAGTTCAGGTGTTTGCCTATTAAAGTGGGGACACACACACACAGATTTTTTGTTATATAATTTAATTTGTTACCGTCTTTCTAATTATTAACTGCTGTCATATATTTTCTCTCATTTACTTATTTATTTATTTTTTTTACAGAGTGTCGTCCTTGTACAGAAGAAGAAATGCTTAGGTTTTACTGCACAAGTATTTTTGGTAAGTTTTAAGAAGACGTTTTTGATTAAGAGCAGTGGTAAAAATTTAAGGTTGAACTAAACAACCATAATGAATTTACACCCACGATGAATTGGTTTCGCGCTTGGAGAGACGAATGTAGTGAGTGTTAGCACTTAACTGTAATAGTTTGAAACTAACGTTTAAAATACACTGTATAATCGGTTTGATTCAGCATAGTTTCACGCTGTATATTTCGATAATGGGGTAGAGCAAGATTAGGAGGAGGGTGGGGAGGGTTCTTCATCACTGTTCGGTGTGTTCTGTATATGCGTGCTTAATGTTAAGTGGTTTTTAAATACACCTATATCTGACTAAGCATGGCTACACTATCAATATTTTAGTGTTTTCTACTACCCCTCAAATTTACCGATGTATTTTTATACCATTCACTACCGGTAGGGTCCACTTATTACAGAGTAATGATAATATGTTTTGGTTTTGCTTGTTAAAACACCTCCTGTAAAAAACGAACAGGATGAAGTCACTCAGTTACTCATTTTTAGCCGCGGCATAGTAGCTCATAGAATGGCTTCGAGTTTTTTTCCAAGTACAAACGTTTAGCTCATAGCTCAATCTCTTGATCAATTTCAGATCTAATTACAGCAGCGGCTATTGAAGATTCTCTCTTGTTCTGTGTAAAATACATTGAAAATTCCAACAGTAATTAGTGGGATGAATTGAAGTGTTGATGTGTCATATGATGCCTGTCATATATTTTATTAGGGACAGTGTAAATAACACTTGACTGTTGTTCATTTAGAAAGAAATTTGGTTGAAAAATAGTGTAGAAAAATGTGCTTGTAAAGCCAATGGGATGAACCTCATCGATAATTCTAGGGTTAAACTGGTAAAACAAACTTTGGAATTTTGGCACGAGATGCCGAAAACAGGTTTAGTTGAATAATACGTATTTTTGTACACACCAAAAACCTGTTCGCCTACATATTTATACAGAGATATTATAATAGACGGTAGTCCCTGTATGAAGACGAAATGGTGTAGTTACCATGCGTTGAATGTTCGTGTTCCCGGTCTTATTGAAATTAAATACCAATGAAATGTTCAAACCTATACGCATTCCTCAAACTCGTTAATGCAATGTTCTGATTCGTTTTTTCGTGTTGTAAGTTAATAAGCTAAAAAAGTTTAGGAGATTGATTTAAAATTTCAGAACACGTGATTGAAAGTGACAGAATACACATGGTTTAAAGTGACTAACATACAGAATACACATGGTTTAAAGTGACTAACATACAGAATACACATGGTTTAAAGTGACTAACATACAGAATACACATGGTTGATTAAGAACTAGCTTATCGAATTGTTTTTTTTTCTATCAGTGCTCTAGATTTTTATAGAGAGTAACCCTGCTGACTGTTTTTACAAATGTGCATAAGATAGAGCAAACAAATATATTCATTTACAAGAAATTGCTAGTAGTTTTTGTGTAAAATTCAAGCTATTTTTAGGGAATAGGTGATAGCTATATCACACACACACACACAAAGAGTTATTGCTGCTCTAGCTATACTGGTAGTCCGAGATTACTTAAATCATAAAGCAGTTTACAAAGAAACATTTACCCTTGTGCTTTTATTAAGTAACTGAATCCAACGTAGGCTTTAAATAATCGGTTGTAAATTTAGTTTATTATCGGAATAGTAGTTTATTATTTGGTGGAATTATCGGATAGAGGATTAGTTAATGATCGGATGAAAGATTAATCTGATATATGGTTGGCTAACTACCTGGTGGAATATTAGTTAATAATCAAATGTAAGATTAGTTAATCTGG
>NW_013665863.1:275390-279906 GCF_000517525.1 Limulus polyphemus | reverse complement strand
AATATATATATATATATGTGTGTGTGTGTGTGTGTGTGTGTGTGTGTGTGTGTGTGTGTGTGTTAGACGTGCGCATATAGTTGCAAACTACAGACAAACAACAATCTGACAGAAACAAAAATCCCTGACAAACTGTTGCCTTTTTTATTGTTATCAGTAGATTTGAAGAAACCAAATATATTTTGGACGGTACACCACTGCAAAATTTGGTTGTTTAGATTAGTAAGGATGATATACAGAATACACACGCAAATGAGCGATGATTATTTAATTATGCGGTAACTTTCAAAAACGAATACAAGATAATAAGCTAAAAGACTGATACCTGTAGTGTATTAACTTAAGAGATTCAGCAACAAATCCGGGGTGGGTGGGATTTATTTTGCTTATTCTATATGTAATCGTTTTCTGATAAAAACTGTACTCATATTCATCTATTGAAAGGGGATCCGAAGTTTGAACCGTCTGAAATGTATGAAATAGTAAAGATAACCATAAATAATATTTTCTTCATAAATATTATGATAGACTTAAAACCCAACACAGGTCTTTGAAGGAGCCTTTCTCATCGATATGACTATCATACTAGACAATCAAAGAACAACGCTCGATATATAATGATTATGGGAAAACTTCAACATCCTGATTCTAACGGTCAGCTCCACAAATGAAGTAAAGCAAGGATATTTTCGATTGCAGAAGAAAGTATTGGTCATTCAGATTTCTTTTTGCTAATTTGCACATGGGAGTATCAGGAATTGATACTTAGAGAGAGATTTTTAACTTCAAAAAGTATTCAGTTTCTTAGAGTGGAACATGCCCCCCCCCCTCACGAAAATTCTGGATCCGCCCCTGAGGGAAATACCCAGAATATCTTGTACCTGTTTGATAAGAAACTTTTTTTTACATGCTGTCCTATTTATTTTCTATTTTCCAACGATGAAATCATACATACGCCAGACTACGTATATTTTACGTACATACGCCAGACTACGTATATTTTACGTACACACGCCAGACTACGTATATTTTATGATTATCATTTTTAATCTCGCCAGAATGCTTCTTCAATTAGTTAATAATTAAATGGAAGATTAGTTAATCTGGGAGGAGATTAGAGGATTAAACATGTTTATCGACAGAAAACGTAACCGTCCTTTAGGAATCTAAAAAGGAATATTATATACATATTACTTTACCAACGAATATCGTTCTTTGAGATTACTTAACTGAGACAACAGAAACTAACGAACTCTATAAAATCAGTAAAATGTTGAAGCTTTATTTGACACTGTCGGAATTACAATTTCTCAACCTGTCATTAACTTCTATATATATGTGTTTTTTTTCTAGTTACAAATGACAGTGAAGTGGCGCTAAAATACCATTAACCAGCTTAAGCTGTCACCACTCACTTCTGCAACTAAACACATTCATCATTTAAATCTTCTTCCTTCTATAAATAAGTATTATTTTCATCTATTCACGTGGTACAGATACTTTTATATCATGTACGCGAGTGATATCTATGCCTAGAAGAAACTTCTCCGCTTCCAACTCTGATACGTACGCGTTCATGAGTTCAGTTGAAAACCGTAGATCGTCCTCTGATTAAAGAAAAGCCGGTCACTAAATAGTGCCGGGGGCTCAGGTTCTCGTGTTCCACATAAAAAAAAAGAGATTACTAACTATTATAAAAACTTAAGATACTCCCGTTCTGTCGACTGTTCCCATATGACGTTTCTTCTTTTTAAGAGTTTTTTTTTAGAGCTGTATTATAATATTCGTACGTGTATGCATTGAAGTTATAACTAAATGCTCTTAGCCTATAGACACAGCTGATATATAGTATAAGTCAATGCGAATTATAGTGACTATTGAATAAGCTTGCGTAACAAAAGTAAGGAAAAACAATCCGTTTAACAATTATTAATCATTTAGGGCGCGGATTAATTTGCCGCGGCACTTTTCCGAGAAATAAACAACTACACCTGTAATAATTTCTGATTCTGGTCCGGCGTTCGAGTGCGGTGGAAACAAATATTTGAAATGTTATTGAAAAGTAATGGACGTAGTGAAAATATACCAGCTGTTCCGGTTTTCAACACGAACTTTCTTGAGAACCTTAAAAGAAGCTGTTGAAAAATAAAGACCACACACAACACTAGCGTGTATTAAACATTAACAGCATCAACCTAAAACCCTAGACCTCTCTGTCTTCACGTGTCAGATGTGTTTCCAAGAAGAAACATAGTTCGTGTATCAATATTTCCGTGAACAATTACATTTCTGTATATTATTTCAGACCACTTTGTATTTATATGATAAAGTATACGTAGAAAATTGTTGTAAACATTAACCGCATTTCGTGTATCGTTTTTGAAAAAAACCTCTATATCATAGTTTCAGTAAACACAATTTTATACTAGTCAAACAAATTCCTAAATCATTCATTATTTGTAGAACAAACAGACTATATCTAATGTCCGTTAAGAGTCACGATTCCTCATCACAGATTATTTTAATATTCACTTGTGAAAAATTAAATGTACCTGTTGTTTGAAAGATCTTTATTTATATGATAAATTACACTGAAGCGTCTGTCAACAGCCAAGTTTTTTTCAGATGATTTTATAAGCTATTTCTGTGTGTACTTTCACAGGTATTCTATGTTACTACGAAGTAAATTGACTCACTTTAGTTGAAATTTGCAAATATCTTTTAAACTTTGTTGCGTCAATCAACTTTTTTAAAAGTACATTTCCCTTAAAACTGTAAGGTGATATTTTCAAGTGTCGTTTACAAAAGGTTGAAGATGATATACCCAAATTATACACAGCTGAGCATGCGCAGGAAAACGACTGACAAATAAAACATGATTACTTAGGTTTCCAGGACAACAAGAGGAGCCACTAGAAGTAGGTAGCGTTCGAACACGTCGTTATAAAGGAAATACGAAATACCAACGTACACAATTATATTAAAAAGTTTTTACACCACCCGTATATTGTGTATATTATTATTATATATAGTTATAGTTTGCACGAATTCGCAGCGTTCTGTTGGTGTAATAAGGAAATCCTTCTTAAATCCTATTGTACTTCAGACTCAGGAGGCTTTAAACCACATATAATGACGAGTTAAATCACCAAATAAAACGTAGAAGATTGGTTTAACTAGAGTAGTGTTTAGTGTAAATTTGAACTACAAATTTTCGTCGAACATTTATTTTTATTCCCTATGAGCGACGTTTCACAGCTGTAGCAAATATATTCACTTTGTGTGTGTGATTACTTTTGTGAATAAGGTGTTGGAAACTTTTCTTATGGATTATGAGTGAATGAGAAAAGTGAAAAACTTTAAAAGCTCATTTCATGTTCAATTCCGTATTTTGTTACAACCTGAAAAACGTTATACTGATTAAATGGTTAGCATTTCGGGCTACGCATCAAACGATCCATGGTTCGAGTCGTGATGCCGCTGAACTCACTCTGCACTTTCACCGGTGGGCGTCATAAACAAATGTACAGTCAGTTTCATTATTCGGTTAAAAAAAAACAACAGACAAGTCCCTGGTGGCGGTGGTTGCTGTTTCAGACTATCCTCGTTTTGTCAAAAGTTTAAAAATTAGGAACAGCTATATCTGAGGCCCACGGATCTCTCTGACCTGTCCGTTTAGCCCCATGTGCATACTTGTGCATTTCGGGTTGAATATTCTAATTTCAATTTTCGTTTAGTTTAAACTCGAGTAAATTTCAGTTGTACTATAGGAATAACTTGCCAATTTCTCTAAACATTTTTACGGTAAAAAATCTAACTTTTTTTACATCGTTTCATTCTTGTCAGATTTATAGATATTCGTACGAAAATCGACATTTTCTGTGTGTGCTCACGTGCACCTTTCTATTCGCCACCAGGAGAACGGGGAAGTTTTTCATTCATTGGGTTTGTTTAGATCAGATTTAACCCACAAATCCCCAGTATTTTTTATTTTTTTTTACTATTGTGTCTCAGACAATTGTCAGTTGTTAGCAATCGTGATTGGAAGTTGACGAAAGAGATATCTTATTCTTTATGTCTTAATCTGCAAGATCATCGCTAGGGCGCGTGAAACGCCCTACGCTTGCACAAAACACGGTGGATTAATACAGACGACTTTAAGGTGAAATGTCGGGTACGTGACGTAAAGGCGTTTCACAGCAAACAAATCCGATATGTAATTGTTAAAGTTTAAATAAGTCTGCAGTGTGTTCAAAGAAACACTTTAGCGGCATTACTAAGGGTTGACACGTGATAACTACTTAATATACAAAACCTGGCTTGTATATGGCACCAATGTTGAATCAGTATGCATAGAGTACGTTTTAACCGAACACAGCTTTAGAATGTATGTATTGTAGTACTCTACCAGATTAACTAATCTTCCATTTAATTATTAACTAATACTCTACCAGATTAACTAATCTTACATTTATACTCTACCAGATTAACTAATCTTCCATTTGATTATTAACTT
>NW_013665863.1:264843-274670 GCF_000517525.1 Limulus polyphemus | reverse complement strand
CACACACACACACACACACACACACACACACACACACACACATATATATATATATATTGACGGTTTAACAAGTGTATTGGCTTCTGAGTTGATTTTATTAAACAAGATGTTTTTGAAAATCGAAATATTATTGTAATATTCAGGTTTGTTTGTTTGTTAAGCGTAACGCTATACAATGGGATCTCTGCTGTATCCACCACGGGTATCGATACCCGGTATTTAGCGTTATAAGCCTTCAGGCTTACCGCTGAGCCACTGTGCGGGGGGGGGCATTTATTTATATGACCTTTGGTATCAAGCATCGTTAATGCAGATTCGTTTAAGAATTTGGGAAGCTATGTGGTATAATTACAACAATAATAAATATAACAAAGTCAGGAGGTTTAACGTGAAGGGTAACTAAGTATCTGCCCTTTTATTTGCTACAGTAATAAACATTATTTTTTATACTTGCGTTTATTTAATGATTTAAATTTGATGAAAGAAAGAGCACTGATAATGTCAATCGTATCTTGTAGGAACTACTTTCCAAGTGTATCCATCCACTGTGTTTAGGTGTATATGTTGTACTGATGTTTTACTAGAACCAATGGATCACATGCTTTATGAAGCGACTAAACCAGGTGGGGAATGGTGAAGTGATGCAACTCATTAAGGAAGAAACCCCATTGGAGGAAATCGTGAGAGCATTACCCGAGATGCTTCAGAAAACGGCCGAACAAGAAATCCAAGTAATGTGGACTAGAATTGATAATTCAACATACTGTGACTTTTATAACGATATTAAGAAGTCAAGTGGAGGAGAGAATTACTTGGTCGATGATAAAAGTAGCGAGATCAACAGAATTGTATGGACGAGACGACGATGTGGAAGTGTTCACAATAGGGGAAAAATCTGGTTACCATACGATCAAAGAAGATGTAACCATTGTAACCAGGAAGAAACGACTATTGATTATATTCTAAGTGCTCAGACACGAGGAACAATCCAACAGGGAATTCTAAGTGCTCAGACACGAGGAACAATCCAACAGGGAATTCTAAGTGCTCGGACACGAGGAACAATCCGACAGGGAATTCTAAGTGCTCGGACACGAGGAACAATCCAACATGGAATTCAGTAATCCAAGGGTTGGAGGGAAAATGAGCTAATATTACAGAATAAACTGGACTCTAATATTTGTAAATATATTTTACATAAAATGAAATGATGAATGGTTTTATTGTAGAGTGTAACAACCCCCCCCCTTCCTAAGAAATTCTAAATTTTGCGGAATAACTTTTATTTATTTATTATTACTAGAATCAATTATAGCATTTGCTAAATTTTTCAAAATACATTCGCACTCAATATTTGTCTTGAAGAACGGTATACGTGTTCGCAAGTGTCAAACCCTAAGTTGACAAAACTTTGTGTGTGTGTGTGTGGCAAAAACGTTGTACATAGACAATGCGCAGTAATCAGAAGTCCGAGAGAATCTGGAGATTGTGTGACACCAAAATCTTTACACTAGACAGACTTTTTGTTATCCAAGTTTTGTTAAAAGTTCATGAATCTACATCGTATTGGTTATCATTCATTGTTACGACACTTACTGTTAGAAATCGCGATCTTGATAGATTTGAAAGCATTTTTTTTCTTTCGATTCTTAACTCTTCTTATTCGATTGGTCGATCTTGTAGTCGCGGAATCGCTATTTGTCGTGAATATACAGTAAGGTTTCATCGAAATAATTAATAACTTTGGACAAAGATCACAATGAAACGCGAGAATACAGCTTCAAGTAAATGGTGAGTAAATCCAATGTATTCGTATACACGTGGCAAGAAAGTGCAGCCTAATGATCTGAGGCAACGTTGAGTAAGTGGATCTATCAACGCGGACCTTGGAGAAGCCTGATAAGTATCAGTTATTAAACTATCAGTATGCTGCTTGAATAGGAGGCAGTTTTGTCCTTATAATAAAGACACCAATGAAGGATTACGATGTCCATTTGACTTATATCAAGGACCTAATTGTTTAAAAATCAAATTATAGGTAATGTGTTGAGATCGGTATCTAGCTAGCAGGACAGGGACAAATAACAGTAGAGGTGTGAGAGACAACTTCTCTAGCTGCCTGGTTACGAAATGAACCTTGACCTAACTGCTAGAAGGTTCATTTCTTTATGTTTTATCTTTAATAACTTGACACGCGTGCGTCAGGTGTTCCTATTCTGTGTGCAGTAGAATGCATATCATCGCCTTCACTTAACAGATAGTGCCTTTAGTCCTTTTCGGCACACTTATGTAAATAGTTTTTTTTCTGTTCCAGGACGACTTTATATCTCAGATATGTATATTGCAAGATAGTAGAGGTTTCTCTGAAAAAAAGAGTACAACTTTTTAAAAACTTATCTAGATAAATAAGATCGAAACTTAGAAACGCTTTGTACTCTCTCTAGCAGCTTCTCTTCGCGAGATGAAAAAGAGTTCCACTTTTTGAAACTGTAAATGAATTATTATTTACATATCTGTAGTTGTAGCTGTAGCTGTAAAATGAGCATTTTAAGTTTAATGAATATCGTTGTTATGAAAATACATGATGATATTATTTCACATACAAAACAGTGCTATCCTAAAAAAATATTGTTGTTTATTATTATTAAGCACAAAGCTACACAAAAGGCTATCAGTGCTCTGCCCACCACGGGTATCGAAACCCAGTTTCATAGCGTTGTAATTCCGCAGACATACCGCTTTGCCACTGGGGGGGGGGGTGCTAAAAATGAATTTTCATTTACAGCTAATTATTTTTTCTTCATTCTTACCACCACTGCTTTCCGAATTTATTTTCCTCGACATTTTTGCTCTAAGTTTACCTAGTTACCTGGCTGATGGTGACTGCTATATCACTTGGCTGACTACAACCCTTGGCCACCCCGAAATGACGCCCCTGGTTATTTGTAGATATACCACGTCTAACAGGTGAATTTACATTATCTTAGTTTATAATTTTACAAATGATTCAATTTGAATCACTGGAAAGGGGGCGAAGAAACAATTTGCAGATTCCACATAGTCTGCTCTTTGTTGGCATTTCCAGTTATTCAGCAAAACCTTACAAGTACAGTCTTAAGCGTGGGGATCGCAACGCAACCCCTGGAAACTTGCAAAGACCGCCGGACTCGAGGAATGCAAAATTATAATAATTAAGTATAAGAACACGGAGTTAGTATTCTTATAATATTTGAGAAAATTGATACAAAAAAGAAAATATAGACGCTGCTTCAGGTGCAGTGAAATGAAGAAAACCTGTACAAGTGAGATAGATCTAGTAAATAACTCTTTTATACTTTGTTTAGTATCATACGGGTTCCTGAGGGAGATTCATTTGAGAGAGTTAATTAACTTATTAAAGTTCAGTGATTTAGTTTTAAACAACATAGAGCATGTGTTAGGGCAGTCAGGTTAAATGGTTGATAGGGTTGTCAGGAAAGACGAACAATGTTTGTACCTTTGTTGACTGCCAGAATCCCTTCATGTATTTGAGGTTTTGTTCTCTTCTGGTCAAATATTAATAGAACAAAATACTTATTACATTTCTGGCAAGAAACAAGGAAATCTTGCTTTCGGTGATCAGTAATGGAACTGAAACGTTGAGAATGTTTTTGTTATTTATGTCGTGATTTATATATCAGAAATTTAGATCTTTTTAAGCTGCTGCGGACTTCACGTGCTGTTGTCAGTTTCGAAAGAAACCTGGAGACTCTTTTATTTCTATGAGTTACAATCACTGATAAGAAGAGACATCCTCCGA
The DNA here is from genome assembly GCF_000517525.1 of Limulus polyphemus. Classification (NCBI taxonomy): domain Eukaryota; kingdom Metazoa; phylum Arthropoda; class Merostomata; order Xiphosura; family Limulidae; genus Limulus; species Limulus polyphemus. Next base: position 270,871 of record NW_013665863.1, on the reverse strand, counting down.
GTACAGCCTGATAAATAGGCTTAGTGGCGTGCGAGTCGCATGGTTTTATTTACCTCGATAGTACACCGAAACCATGATTTCCATGCATGGGTAACTGAGCTGCTAGCTGTTACAGATAAAATCTATTATTCTCTGAATCCACGGCTTGATATCTTTCAAGTCTCCTTAAAGAAATGTTCGCCATTTCCTGGTCACTAATTTAGGTAAAATACTTAATTTCCACGACCAAAGAAGCACGATTTTGCTTTTGAGCGAAATAAATATATACCAGTATCTTCTGATTCAAATGAACACATAAAAATATTTGTTTTCTACAAGCCTTTTGTTCTTTCTCGGTATTAGTTTTCCAGAGAGCCAAATATTTTCTATCATTCAGAACAAAAAGTGTCTTGTTCCTCAATATGCATGTTGTCCAAATACTACATTTTTGTAACATTGTCTTGTTCCTCAATATGCATGTTGTCCAAATACTACATTTTTGTAACATTGTCTTGTTCCTCAATATGCATGTTGTCCAAATACTAAATTTTTGAAACATTGTCTTGTTCCTCAATATGCATGTTGTCCAAATACTACATTTTTGTAACATCATGCCTTGTTCCTCAATATGGATGTGGTCCAAATACTACATTTTTGTAACATTGTCTTGTTCCTGAATATGGATGTGGTCCAAATACTAAATTTTTGTAACATTGTCTTGTTCCTCAATATGCATGTTGTCCAAATACTACATTTTTGTAATATCATGTCTTGTTCCTCAATATGGATGTGGTCCAAATACTACATTTTTGTGGTGTCATGTGCTGTTCTTCAATATGAACGTTGTCCGAAATATTACATTTATGTGACGTTATGTCTTGTTCGTCATGTTTGATCTTATCTGAAATAACACGTTATTATTGTTGTATTATACCCTGTTTTTTCGTATAACTAAAGGTGGGTCCCCTAGTGGGCCAGCGGTAAGTTTACGAACTTACAACGCTAAAACGCACGATTCCCCGTGGTAGACATAAAGCATATGGTCTATTATGTAGCTTTCTGATGAAACAAAAAAAACAAAACCTAAACTTAGTGATTGTCTGAAACTTTTTTTTTAATGCCGTGTTTTTATGTCTAACGTTAGATGTTGCCTGAACCACTTTATCTCCTCTTTTGTGTTATACGTTGTTTTTGATTCCCAAAATTAGCTGCCCTTTGAAACATTACTTATTTTTGTGTAAGATCTTCTTATTGTTGATCGTGATAAAGTTCTCCACATGCATTAAAATAAAAATGCAAAATTTTATCCAAATAAAATAACGTCACGTAGATAATTTTTTTTAAATCGTTAAGAATTATGTAAGTAGCGAAGGCAGTTCGTACGTATAGTGGTGAATAAAGTATTTATGTAAGGTGATAATAAAGCACTCGTGTTATTAAAGAAGTATCTACACGAAACGGAGAATGTTCATCTCCCATGAACCGTTGCTAACACTTCGTAGATTATATGTTTTGCCATAAGTTCTGTTCATAATAGTTGTAAGGCTATCTATCAGTCTGTCTGTTTTTTCTTTTACATTATGTCTTCATCGTTAACAACGTATATCTGGGGTTCTTTAGCATACAGCTTCACATACGTTGCTTCCAATCACGAAACTTCCATCAGTTCGTTACTTATCTACTAGACTTTCGGAGAGGTCGAGAGTACATCAACCTCTCCCGCGAGTCACGTGATCATCCCTATATTGTTATACCACTCAACACCAGGTTCTTCCAATCACCAAATAACAGTTATGTTTCTCATTAGTCTTCAACAGGAACAAGTTATCCTTTTATTTCTTCGGTTTATTTTGTATCTTATGTTGTTCGTGTTTTTTTTTAATATCGCTTTAATTTCAAAATAATGATCAGTTGTTACTTATGCACAAACCCGTATGTGAATTAAAAGCTTCGTTTAGAAACACTTCTGAACTTTTTCTCTTTATGCATTTTTACAAAAGTTTTTCATGATGCAAACATTTTTGAAGTGTTCGAACAGTACATATAACATTGTGACGCACGCATTTAGCCCTAGTATGCACTAAAAGATACGAAGCTAGGAAACTTTGTTTGTTGTTGTAATTGTTGGATTTTAAGAAAGATTTGCATGTAATGTATATAAATCGCTCTAGTAAAACACCTGTATAACTTCAGTAGGAATATGTCGATGAAATTGCGAAGAAATGTATAAGTCTCATGTTGTTTTTTTCTTTTATCGCAGTTATTCGAGGTACTATTAGTAGCCTTCGGAACGAAAACGCCCTCCTGCGGACAGAGCTGTCAGTTAAAGTAACCAAAGTGTTCCGGGATAGTGAAGGGTTTGTTGTTTTGAACTCACGTGGAGTGACAACTGAAACCGTCCTGTACCGTCCATTAAAATGTGGTACTAAAGCTGGAAGTGGAGAATTCGTCTTCATGGGCAGAATAATGCTGGGAAATCCCGTCTTGCACTGCGCACCAAGACTAGCAGAGTGGCATAAAGTAAGAAGAAAGGCTATGCTGGAAGGAACCAATCAGTGTCAACTAGATTGATTATGTAAATTATCCACGCGAGTGATCTAAGAAGACACGTGCACGTGCCATACGAGCTACAAAGGTGCCAACATAAAAATAGTGATAAATTGTATACCAGTATGTCACGTGGTGTCTTAAATAACAGTCGCATTATTTTTTTTTGTACAGGGATGTACATAATTTGTAGTGAGCGAAAGAGGATGTTCTGTAGTGGAAAAAAAGGATGTCGTTCTGTGTTAGCAGGATATTGGTTATTTTAAAATTGTCACGAAAAGAACTTTAAAAAAACACAAACCACATGATCAAAACTGTACTTCAGCCCATCTGTGTTGCGTAAAACACAAACCACGTGATCAAAACTGTCAGCCCATCTGTGTTGTGTGCTTGAATATGAAAATCTGTATATTTTCTGTGTTTGTAAACTTTCAAATACTAAACATAATATTGTGCTATCTCCAAGAGCTGCTGGAAATATATTTACATTATAAACTTGTATAGATTGTTGCCTAACGAGTTCAGTGCTACTAATAAGAACTAGTGTTTTTTTAGTAAGGCATGTAACATATACTAGGAAGCACCCAATTGTTGTAATTATTCTAATGTTACTTTGTGACCCGAGTTTTAGTTCACACAGTGATAATAATTCCTCTATAGTGACAGTAACCAATGTTTTTGATAACACACATATATATATCAGCCTTTCCACGAATCCTCGGTGTCTTCAACCGTTCTACAGATTAACATCGAGATTAATTTATTAATCAATCTATTAACATAAAACTAGAAGGTATAATTTTTATGCTACCTATTTTAATGATAAACGTAATTATATTGTAAACATAATGAAAAACATACAATAGTTAAAATATTACCAAACAATACGAAAGATTTAACTGAAGTTTTGTTATAATTTCTACATTTTTATTTACGAAACTATTTCTTGGAAAATCAACTATTTACCAGTCACTAGATCACCGAAAAGGAGTTACTCATAAACTCTTGAGTTTTTATTTGTTTTTTTTTATCTACAACAAATAGCACTGTAAATCTGACATGACTCCAATGCATGTAATATAAATAGTAAAAGGAATCTAGGAACGACTTTCAATGGATAAGAAAATGTTTACATGGCCCCTAATAAACAAATACAAGTAGGCTTAATTTAACGTTAAGCCTACTTTATACTCGGAGGGGAATTGCTGCGATTCTGGAGTTTATCCATTCGAAAGTCTTTCCAAGACCTACTATAATCAGAATACTTCTTGTACTTATTTACTGAAAATGTTCTTGCATTTATGATAGAATTATTTTTTTTGGTTTTATTACGATAACGAATTATTCACCTACGTACAACTTATTTGTTTTGTACATATAAAAAAAAACGTGTTTTACGACAAAATATCCTAATCAAAAGTGAAACTTAGAGAGCAATATCAAAAAATTAAAAAAAGCTATGATATGTACAGTTAAGGTTTATTTGAATATTTACCTATACATCACAGGCCATGCTGATACATCGCATTGAGAATAGTCATAAAAAAAAAGGGCAGCACATTTCATCCCTTCCGGATTTTATTGGTCCCTTATTATGGAACTTGTTCTCTCTCCCCCCCCCCCCCCACTTCACTATACTTTTATACGTATGGGAGTTTTATAAAGTTAAAGCCAAAAGGTGCCCTCTATTTTAAACTAGCTCTTATAAAGTAAACCTGTTGATTTATTTGCCTGACAGATGCTATATGCTTGCAGATATAATCGTTAAGTAAGCAACTTCTTGTTTCGGTAGTCTTTTTTTTTTTTGTACTATTGTGTTGAATAGACGGTTTTAAAACTTTCACCTATGTACTTTTAACTCCTGGTTTAAGTGGGTAATTAGCCATCATTATTTTAATCAACCTCCAAAAAAGTTCATATAATTACAACACTGATGTTATGAACTAGGCATAATAGGCGTGTGCTTTTAAGTTCAAATTACTAACTGTTTTTAAACTGAGAATTTCGATACATGAACAAAGAGATAAAAACACACAAACGAACGTCACTATTCCTCTTCGGGAGCGTTATTGAAATAACCAAATTATTTGTATCGTTCTTACAATTCTGGTAGATCCTATTATAACATTTATATCCTGTGACAATTTTTATTCAAACAGCGAATTAAACAAAATTTGTGAACCCACAGAACTAAATTGTTTGAAGTGTTTTCGAACTCGCCTATCATTTCAAATCTTGCTTGGTGCCTTCTCTTCGATTCCCAGTATACCAGCAAAAAGAACTTGAACACTGGATAAACAGATTTTGTTGTATATAGATATTTCACAAATTCTCCCTAATCAAATGGTATTTGATTGTCGCCTGTACCCGCATTTTAACACAACTATATTGTGTAAAGTATGTTTTTAAAAACGCCTGCATGGAAACGGATCTTAATACACTGTGATACCTCTATGAAGGTGTTAGCGTACCTGAGCTGTGAATCCAAGGGTGAATTCATGGTCTTTGGCCCCGTGCCCGGACTGTGAAGCTAAGAGTGAATTCATGGTTCTTGGCCCGCTGCCACAAAAACGCGCTCTATACTTTTGAGTCGTGGGTGCGTTATAAGAGAGACGGTGAAGTCTCACTATTTGGTCAGACAAAAGCAGCTGGGTGCTGTTGATCAGCTGCTTTCCCTCTAGTCTGTCAGTTTGAAACTAGGAACGGCAATGCGCAGATAGCTCGCCCTTGTGTAGCTCTGCGCGAAATTCTAAAAACGAACGAACAAACAATCAGTTTTCGTAAAACAAGAGATGTAACAATCTAAGCAAGAACGCCTCATACAAGTAAACTTCCTTCTTTTTTTTGTAATTCATAAGCTTGTAAGAGTACTTAAGTTGTTTTACATAAAACTGATATTAGTTCTTTACAGATGTGACTTTAATGTTGCATTCACCCAATCGCATACTTCAATAAAGTTGATTTTGTTGAATGTTAACCACTGTACTATCTGAGTTTTTTTTTTAGGATTTTTTTTCGTTGACTGTACTAACAGTTAATGTGGTTGAAGCTGTTTAATAAACAAGTTTTCATTATTTTCTTACAGTTAGTCTTGTCATTAAACGTCTGGTAAACGTGATCCAGTAATTAAATTGATGTTTTTGTTCTTAGGCTTAGCTTGGACGAAGCATTTGGGTTCGCCAATGGTTTTCTGTAGAATTGTAAATATGTTAAGTAAATTAAAGTGCCTGTTAGGTATACAACTTTTGTTTAATTTCTCTTCTTTTTTTTTCATATAAACATCAAAGTACAAATAAATACGAATAAGATTTTGTAAACACACAATTACAGTTCAAAAGATATTCGTAGAATACGCAGAGTGAAAAATGATCACCAGAGCATAAATAATTCACACATAATCCTATTCTTATGTAAACTAAAGAAAGAATCTTTAACAACGTTTGTGTGTAATTTCTATCATTCAAATTGTATAGTCTATAATTATGATCTGGACAATCACAAT
>NW_013665863.1:262768-264078 GCF_000517525.1 Limulus polyphemus | reverse complement strand
GAAAATATCCCTAAACCATCAAACTCAACAGAAAAATATCCTGAAATCTTCTAACCCAACAGAAAAATATTCTGAAATTGTCTAACAGAACAGAAAATATCCCTAAACCATCAAACTCAACAGAAAAATATCCCGAAACCATCAAACTCAACAGAAGAGTATCCCGAAACCGTCTAACTCAACTGAAAAATATTCCGAAACGATCTAACTGAACAGAAAAATATCCCTAAACCGTGAAACTCAACAGAAAAATATCCCAAACCGTCTAACTCGACAAAAAAATATCCTGAAATTGTCTAATTCAACATAAATAAATCCCAAAACCGTCAAACTCAACAGAAAAATATCCCGAAACCATCAAACTCAACAGAAGAGTATCCCGAAACCGTCTAACTCAACTGAAAAATATTCCGAAACGATCTAACTGAACAGAAAAATATACCGAAACCGTTTAACCCAACAGAATAATATTCGGAAATAGTCTAAATCAACAGAAGAATATCCCGAAACTGTCTAACTGTTTGTTTGTTTGTATTGAATTTCGCGCAAAGTACACGAGGGCTATCTGTGCTAGCCGTCCCTAATGTAGCAGTGTAAGACTAGAGGGAAGGCAGCTAGTCATCACCACCCACCGCCAACTCTTGGGCTACTCTTTTCCCAACGAATATTGGGATTGACCGTCACATTATAACGCCCCCACGGCTGAAAGGGCGAGCATGTTTGGTTTGACGGGGATTCGAACCCGCGACCCTCAGATTGCGAGTCGAGCGCCTTAACCACCTGGCCATGCCGGGCCGAACTGTCTAACTCAACAGAGAAATATTCCGAAATCGTCTAACTCAGTGATGGAGAATCTAAAAATAGAATGAATCTTTCGTGTAGTTTGTTTTTTGTTAGTCAAAATTCAATTCTTATTTTGCGATGAGGGAAATTGAGGTACATACTTAAATGTGTGAAAATATAGAGATAGAATACGTGGTAAAAAAAAACAGCTAAATATAGAAAATCGTGGCTACAGTTTGTTTGAATTTTGCGCAAAGCTACACGAGAGCTGTTTGCGCTAGCCGTCCCTAATTTAGCAGAGAAAGACAGCTCTTTGAGCAATTCGGATGATATGTTTCACAACTCAAACTATTTTTTATATCCAAGTGCCTGCCAAGTTTGATTGGAGATTGGTTGTTAAAATAGTTAAATAAACTGTAGCTCAATCTGCCCACAATCCGTGGCAAAAATATGATTTAGATGCAACACAATAAAAAATAGAATTGGAATATCCTCGTCAAACGCCTATCATAAACAACAGATGATTT
>NW_013665863.1:253469-261994 GCF_000517525.1 Limulus polyphemus | reverse complement strand
AATAGATTAGTTAATATACTTAGTAATCTGTTTAGAAACGATACAGAAAACACTTACTATAATAGACTAGTTAATATACTTAGTAATCTGTTTCGAAACAATATAGAAAACACTTACTATAATAGACTAGTTAATATACTTAGTAATCTGTTTTGAAACAATATAGAAAACACTTACTATAATAATAGACTAGTTAATATACTTAGTATTCTGTTTCGAAACAATATAGAAAACATTTACTATAATAGATTAGTTAATATACTTAGTAATCTGTTTCGAAACAATACAGAAAACACTTACTATAATAGACTAGTTAATATACTTAGTAATTTGTTTAGAAACGATACAGAAAACATTTAGTATAATAGACTAATACTTAATAATCTGTTTCGAAACAGTAAAGACTACATTTACTATAATAGACTGGTGGAATACTTTATAGGGCGCTTCGTAACAATACAGACAACATTTACTATAATAGACTGGTGGAATACTTTATAGGGCGCTTCGTAACAATACAGACAACATTTACTATAATAGACTGGTGGAATACTTTATAGGGCGCTTCGTAACAACAAAGACAACATTTACTATAATGTACTGGCGATATACTTTGTAGGGCGTTTGGTAACAATATAGACAACATTTACTATAATGGAGTGGTGAAATACTTTAAAGAGATCTTGACAACAATAAAGACATCGTTTGCAAAAAATGGTTAATAAAATGCACATTTTTAATATAGGAAACAAAACGGATGTAATTTACTATAATATGATGGAGTCCGAAGAATCTAATAGTGGGTTGGTAGGAGTGTTTTATAACATTTAGTTTTGGAAATATCCATGTTATATTAATTATTTCAAACTAATAAAGCACGATGGTCATTAATATGCGCTGTAAAATGTCTTTGGCTTTTTAAGGTCTAACCTTGATAACATCCTGCTCAGATCAAGCTATCCTAATATCAATAGGAAAAGACATTTTAAGGATAAAAACAGCAGAAATACATGTCTGTAGACTACCTCCCCCTCTCCCTATTCACATGGAGGTTGTAGGTGGATTGTAATCAGAATTGACATTATGGGATGAACCCGATCCCATCCAGTGAAAATGGGTTTTCCGGGGCACTCCCGTTTCTCCTCACATCTAATTTCAAGACATTGGATCTGTAGATCCCCGCCACGCCATTTGAATTTATAGATCCCTGCCAGGCCCTGTTAAGGCCCATTATTTGCTGCTTTGTCGATGACTTCTCTTCTTCTCGGATCTTCTCTTCACCGGGATTTGCCTCGCCTTCACCTTGCCATATTCTCGGCTTTCTCTCACCCATAATATAAGTTAACAGTCCAACATAATATCTCTAATTTCTCCCACCATGTGAAAGACATCTGTTCTTCGAGCATGGCGAGGGAGGATTGAATAATCTTTGAGCAACTCGGATGATATGTTTCACAACTCAAACTATTTTTTATATCCAAGTGCCTACCAAGTTTGATTGGAGATTGGTTGTTAAAATGGTTAAATAAACTGTAGCTCAATCTGCCCACAATCCGTGGCAAAAATATGAATAGTGAGCCGAGCAAAAACATGATTTAGATGCAACACAATAAAAAATAGAATTGTAATATCCTCGTCAAGCGCCTATCATAAACAACAGATGATTTATAATATTGGAGAAAATTTCTTTTGTCCAATGAACCAAAATTCCGTTGCAAATAACTTCAACATAAGCGATTCCATAGTCGGAAATCAACATTGCTGATATTAACTATTTGAATTCTATGTCCAAAATAAATACGAAATTCAAGATAAATATCAATGAATTATCAGATAACCTTCAGCAATTTTTTTAACCCTACATTATTTAATAAACTCCCAGTGTAATACAAACGTTGATACAAAAGACAAAAAAAAGTAATAGCCTTTCCCCTACACTACACACAATGTATATATATATATATAACACATTAATTGTATATATACAGTGAACGGCTACAGTGTATTCACATATACAGGTTCTTCTTATATAAAAATATTCGCCCCCCCAGTGGCACAGCGGTATGTCCGCGGACTTACAACGCTAGAAACCGGGTTTCGATACCCGTAGTGGGCAGAGCACAGATAGCCTATTGTGTAGCTTTGTGCATAACTACAAACAAATATAAAAATATTCATCATTTGAAGTAAGGTATAGTATTAGTATCCGTCCGCGGGCCTAAAGATATTCTATATTATCCAGATAATATTTAAAGATTCGATATTAAGAAAGATAAAAGTTAGGAATTTATTTGTTGAGATCTGTGTCTCTGTCGAATACCAAGCACAGAAATCAAAGAAGTTACAGAATCTCTACACATAATGTAAAAAGAAAAATATTGCAAAGTCTTACTAGTCCTAAAATAACGGTTAACTGTCTGTTTCTTAGGGCAAAGTCATATTTGGCTATCTACTGTGTCCACCGCGGGGGACTGAACCCCGGGTTTGGTATTGTAAGATCGGGGACAAAGCAGTTGATACCTATCATTTAGATACACGTGGCAGCAGTTGGAAAAGTATATGTAATTTGTTCTACTAATGATATATAAGTCACTGTAATAAAACTCGACAAAAGTGAGTAAAATGGTGTGAATTATGTAATAACTAAAGGGTGTAGAAAACTAAGACAGTCAGGGGCATAATTTACTTCAAGTCCAACACACCACTCCTCTCAAGTAAAGATAAGGTTAAAGTGTTAATTACTCAGTTATATCTAGCTCTTAATTCCAAAAGGTTTACTTTAACGGTTCGTAGCCAGAATTATGATAATTTGTTTTTCAGTTATGCACTATTTGTCTTTGTATGTTAATTGTTATATATTTATTTATATAAAGTTTCAAAATTCTTCGACATCAACAAATGAATTCAAAAGATTTGCTATTTTTACGACATTTCTTAGGTTAGTGTATGTATATATAAATATATTGTTGATGATGACAGTTGAACGGTATTTGTAGAATAAGATATAGGTAACAATAGTAGAGCGTCAGCCATGGGTTTTGCCGTTAAAGCAGTTTTTAAAGTATTTGATGGAGCTTTTTGTAAAGAGCCGTCATCGAAAGATTTCGAATGACGAAGAAAACTATCCTGTCTAAGTCGATTCTTTATTAAACAAAAATATTTCCTTTATCATTCAGTTTCCAAAGATCCGTGCCGCTTGTCTTGGATATTTGTGTTTACTTCTAGACGTTTATGACGATTACAAAATAACACATAACCCCCACTCTCTCCCCAGGTAATCCAGTGTTTTCTCTCCGGATTCCAAAGAAAAGAAAAAAGTGCAGTTGTTGACAGTTTTTTAAGGTAAGCGCGTAATACGCAACAAAAGTGAAATTGTAGGTCTATTTGGTTTTGAAAGAAAATTCTAGTCTTTGAAAGTGCTACTGATATTTTCGTCCCTGCACCCCCGCTCCTATCCACGAATCTCCACCTGCCCAAGGTTACAAAATAGCATCAAGTTGTTGCAGGTCAGATGAAATCCAATACGTCACTCTGCACCCCCACAGTCCAGTATTTGTTACTTCTTTAAGTTCAAGTTGTTTACACTTTAACGCTAGACAGGTAAGACAAACAATTTGAAAAGGTCAGCCAGGTCACTTCCAGTCAAGGAAAATCTAGAAAACCGTTTAGGCTCCCTCCCCCCTCTTCTACAGCTGTCACGTGCTGCATGACCCGGTCACGATCCGACTTCTTGTCCAACTGTCGTTCAGCGCTTTATCTGCTTGTCACGTGCGCTTCACCACTGTCTGTCTTTTTTTTATAGATACATATATCTGTCTCTGGCCACCTTTCCTTAACGCTCAACAACGTCTCGAGGCAATGTTACATTTTTATAGGAGTGACACAGAGAAAAACATTAACAAAAATGCGGCACAATAACTGTTCCGTCCTTTCTTGTTTAATCAGCTTCCCCCTCCCCCCTTGAATCTTAAAACTGTTAACTTAATCCTTATCCCTCATGACAACAATATTGTTAAACAAAATATGTCAAAATCTGTAGTATTTTTCTAACAATATTACTTTGCTGGCCCGGCATGGGTAGGTGGTTAGGGCGCACGACTCGCAATCTGAGGGTCTCGGGTTCGAATCCCCGTCACACCAAACATGCTCGCCCTTTCAGCCGTGGGGGCGTTATAATGTGACGGTCAATCCCAATATTCTGATACATACCTCTTTTAGCTAAAGAAATATTCTGTTATGACTTAACATTTCCTCTGGTACATTATTAAAAATAGCCCGTATGAATTAATTTCTTACATTTCTATCATGAGTAAACTTAAAGCTTGGGGGTATTAAAATAACCTTCAGTTTTCTATCTCGTGTTAATCTGATGATCCACCTCTTCAATAAAATATTATCGTAATAATAAATATACCAAAATTATATACCTGATATACTTAAGAGTAAATATTAAAAATTCCGTCACGCTCATGCGTGTTTATCTCCTGATTACTATTAGTTACTAAGACCTTAACATCGAATTTTTAATCCTTACAATTTTATCTAAAAGAGTGGCCTTGGAACATATTGAAAGACAGTGCCGAATTAGGGATTTACCATTGGGCCAATAACACATTCGATTTATCTTATCATGAACCACGATAGTGATTCATAATAGGGATCACAGGGAATTGCACAAAACCCTAATAGTTCGGGAAAAAAGCATCTTAAACAGTAAAGATTCAGTTCAAACAACGTTTTAAAACATTTACTATTGACTGCTAATGCTATACACATATAAGAAGGCACAATAAAACACACATAGGAAAAGAAACTTCGCTCAAAACGGCCCATTTGTAATTCTTCTTATTATTATTATTCTCTTACCAGCCTACAACAAAAATGGTTTAGTATATTGCACCCAAACCTTTTGTAGAATACTAAATAAGGTACTGCGAAGGTTGTAGGGGTATTGAAATATAGATTTGTTTCTTATATATCTTACATAAGCTAAGAAACATCATAATTCTAGTGTAAACGATGTTATCATTACCCCTTGAAGTTAGTTTTCTTACAAATATCTGGAGTTCCTTTAAAAGGCTTAAGTACAGGATGAAACAAAAATCACCAGCTAATAATAGATGAACATTAGATGACTGTAACATGTAGATATTCAATCGGAGTCTTTCGGGAGCCAACCCCTATGTTATGTATGAAGTGAAGGAGTAAAAAAAAAAAAATCATTACACTTAATATTAATTTTATTACATACATTCGTAGAATGATTACTTTAAAAGACACGGAGGTTTATTTAAACCGATGTGTTAGACGTATATCTTTTGTTTCTATCGGTAAAATTTTATACCTGGGTAGTAGGGGTTGTGTCTTAGTCTACCCATATATTTGTTCATTGCTATGCATTATATTTATATATATATATATAAAGAACTTAGTTACACAGAATCTATAAATGCTCACTATATTCTCAAACAAATCTCCATGACAATCTCTAGCTACAGCTTATCATTTTATATCCCAAACTAATGCGATCAAATAGTCAATAGCTACAGTAAATCATCATGAACCGTATCAGCTACTAGCTATGTATATTATCGTTACAATGTATAAAGTTAGCTGCCATATCAAGTAATCCTTTGTAGTTTGAATGAATAATGTCTACAGTATCTCCAACCCTGTCTGCTTACTTTTTTACGATCCCTATTTGCAAGTTTGTAAATTCCCTATTTTCATTTGTCTTTTATATAATAATAATATTCAGTTTTTGTCTGTCCTGAAAATGAGTGCAGATTTCATTTCAACGGCCCCCAGTAGATCAGCAGTATGTCTTTGAACTTACAAAGCTAGAAACCGGGTTTCGATACCAGTGGTGGGCAGAGCACAGATAGTACATTGCGTAGCTTTGTACTTAATTACAAACAAACAAATATTTCAACGGATGGAAATACATTTTAATAGACATTTTGTACAACATCATATTAAGAGCTAGTTAAAGTGTTTAAAAAGGTCTAACTTTAGGTCGTAGAATAACATTATAAGTTTATTTAATGATAGTAATAAGTATGGTAAAGTTTAGCCCTAACTAAACTAAAGCAAAAAAACGTACACAAGTTACAGTGTTAATTTATCACGTTATCTAATATAGTCCGTACTTAACAAAGGTTTAACTAATACTAATTTGATCGCAAATGTCTTGCGGGTCTTTGTTAGTTTATAAAGAATAGCTACTCATATTAATTTATTATGTAAACTGTCTATGCAGCATCTAAAGGTTTCATCTGAGACTAACTCAAGATAATTAATTTTGTATTGAAAACACGTTCTCTTTTTATATACTCACGCCAGTTATTAGCATTACAATGTGCTGTGTTTGGCTTTAAACTATATAAACTGTATTTTTGGAATTTTTGTATATCGTTTATTAGGTATAGAAAACTAGTATTAGTTATTATAAATAGAGAATTATCACAATTGTATTTTATAAGTTGCATGAGAAGCATCATAATCACATGTTACAAACGACATCATCATATAAGTATAATTTACTACCTAGGTTCACTTCAGTCATATCATACACACACATGTATATAAGAAAGAATAATGGGTCCTAAAAGGAACTATAAGATACCACTTGATGTATTCCCAATTTTTGTAATAATATATCTGTCTTCTCGTTAACACTTAAAAAATCATTTTAAGAAAGAATCTTTGATACGGATTTCTACAATTGTTTAATTTAAATACATCAGCTCAATATATCAAACGCCTCTGTTAAAAGATAAGTCACATCTTACCGTCATGTAAACAACAATTAATAGAAGCATAAAAATGTTCAAGTAATAATATTTACTTTTTTTTTATTTTTTGTTGTGGAAATCCATATTAATTTTCGGCAAGAATATTTTTCCAGAATTTTAATTAAAAAATATGGACCACCACACACACTTCTCTATTAGTGAGAAGATTGTAATTGTTTGAATATGCTGTATATTTTTCTTTACTAGAATCTAAATCGAGAAAAGTAAAATATTTGATATGTTCCAAAAACAGCAGCCTTTTTTAACGTTATACTTGTAGTCGACAATTCGTATTTTAGAAAATAAAAGGACCTTCAAGAACAAATGCGTCTTTGCAACTTAAGGAAGATATTAGTAAAATAATTTTTATTTTCACCAGCTTTTGGCAAAACTCAACTGGACTTGCAACATGTAATAAGCGACTTGCACGTGGGCGGCCTGGTGCAGCACGTGCATGGTCTCGAGCTACGTGACTTTTTAGTGAAACTCCATACGTAAATACTATTAATCTGGCGCCACGAGGACGAGAGGACAAATCTGATAAGGTTTATTTAAAATCAAATCGTAAAAACAATATTTTTTTAGTACGTTACAAAGTATGTAAGTTGAAGAAGTACAGGTATGCACATTCGAATTTGATTTTATTTTTTATAATGGCTTTCACCCCAGTCCCAGAAAAGGGTGTAGCCAGTCAGCAGAAAGTTACACCCTCTTGTACCGAGTTCATACATGAACTGATTACGGATGATAATGCAAAAATGATTTATATGTACGTATTCCGAAGAAAAACTAAATTAATACGAGTGGGAGGAAGAATGATTTATGCGGATATTCAATCAAAAAGAAACATCTGCTAGATGAACATTATGGTGAATAGATATGAAGTGGTAAATTATCCATTGATGTAGCATCATAGTTCGGAACGTCAAGTGGAAGAGATATCACGTACAGGTTGAGGAAATGTCGTTAGCTGGAGGAGACGTCATGTACAGGTTGAGGAAATGTCGTCAAGTGGAAGAGATATCACCACAGGTTGAGGAAATGTCGTTAGCTGGAGGAGACGTCACGTACAGGTTGAGGAAATGTCGTCAAGTGGAAGAGATATCACCACAGGTTGAGGAAATGTCGTTAGCTGGAGGAGACGTCACATACAGGTTGAGGAAATGTCGTTAGCTGGAAGATAGTTCCATCTTTGTAAGAACTAAACTTACTTTGATGTTTTAGTGGTGAATGGAATGACAGATCGAGTTTCATACTCATTTTTAGTGTCTTAATCAGCTTGTCTGCTGAATATAGTTCAGAAGAACAAATCAGTACCATCAATATTACACAGTTACATATTCATTTTTAGTGTCTTAATCAGCTTGTCTGTTGAATATAGTTCAGAAGAACAAATCAGTACCAACAATATTACACAGTTACATATTCATTTTTAGTGTCTTAATCAGCTTGTCTGCTGAATATAGTTCAGAAGAACAAATCAGTACCATCAATATTACACAGTTACATATTCATCAACTCCTATATAAATATCGGTTCACTCTGGGGAGTAAAATACAATTATAAGAACCCCACACATATAATATAAAGCCGGCCCGACATGGCCAGGTGGTTAGGGCACTCGACTCGCAATCTGAGGGTCGCGGTTTCGAATCCCCGTCACACCAAACAAGCTCAATGTGACGGTCAATCCCACTATTCGTTAGTGAAAGAGTAGCCCAAGAGTTGGCG
>NW_013665863.1:251156-252488 GCF_000517525.1 Limulus polyphemus | reverse complement strand
AAATAATATAAAGCTTCCCCCTACAAAAAGCCTTGACTCAATTTATTGAATTTTTATACACATATAAGTTCTTTGTCCAACCATTTATCACATACTGCCTGGAACTTTGTTTCATCTACCTTTTAAAATACTCGTTTTTGTTTTTTTTTGTTTTGGAAACATCAATCTCTCCGAAAATATTCTAACATTAAATTTCATAGTCTTACAAAGGAGCTGTATGATATAATCGCTATTCCTCATTTACTTTCACATCCACTCAACATTCGCACCAAATATTCTCACAGATGTTTTCTCTACCAGAAAGTTGTGTTTTCTGATATCCTCAGCCAGAACGTTCGTCCATCTTCCGAGAAAGCTCTTGGCGCCAGCTGATTATTTCTTAAACTTGTATGCTATGTCGGTTATTATTATAAGTTTGTAGATATCAGGATCCCAAACTTGCTCAGTTATATTTATCCAGATAGATAATTCCTTTCTACCTTTATCCCAATTATCCTCGCCTTTGAAACACAAACTTTATTCCAATTATCCTCGCCTTTGAAACAAAAACTTTATTCCAATTATCATCGTCTTGGAAACACAAACGTTATCCCAATTATCCTCTCCTTTGAAACACAAACTTTATCCCAATTATCCTCTCCTTTGAAACACAAACTTTATCCCAATTATCTTCTCCTTTGAAACACAAACTTTATCCCAATTTGAAACACAAATAAACTTCTCCCTTTATAACTCATAACTTTGTCCACACACACCAGCATTCGGATCGAAATGAACTTTAATGTAAATTAATTAATTCGTTGATCTTTTAATGTTTCCTTTCTGTTCGAGGGGCGTGGGTTGCATTGTGTTAAAGCTTTTGATTTCGGAGCTGGCAAGTCGGATAAGAAGTCGGGCAATAACACAAAATATTCCCTGCTCTTTAAAACTGTGTGTGCATTATAATAATGACAGTCAATCTCTCAGCGTCAGTGGCGAATGGTAGGGTATTGCTGATTGGCTGCTTTCCATCTGGTCAGTAGTTTAAAATAGTAGTTTAAGATAACTTAAGTATCTTTGCCATAAATATAAACTACAACCCCTCTCTGTACGTATATTTCATTGGTTGTTTTTCGATTGTTTACCAATACATCTGGATGAAAATTTTTATACCTTTGCTCCAAAACAGTTCGATTACATTAAATGAAATACATAGAACATGTTACTAAAATAGTGTATGTTTAACATTATGAAACACCCGTTAAAAATAATCAAATATCTGTTGTATTTAAGTGCAAATTTGTAGGTATAATATTGTTACGTCTCCGTTTGTTCATTGATTTCCCGTAAATT
>NW_013665863.1:238012-251135 GCF_000517525.1 Limulus polyphemus | reverse complement strand
TAACTAAATGCTGTCTTGGGTCTATCTGCGTCAGCCATTTTTACTTGATGGAAACCTGACTTTAAGTCCAGAGTTGAAAACCACCTGGATCCACTTAGGGCATCAAGAGTATCATCAATTCTTGGCAGTGGGTATGAGTCTTTTTCGGTTATGCTGTTAATAGTCCTGAAGTCCACAAAGCAACGTTGGGCCCCATCCCACTTCTGACACCAATTTGTTACGTCTCCGTTTGTTAATTGATTTCCCGTAAATTCGTTCCGACGAAACTTTAGCAACACAAGTCCTTACTTAATAAAACTGGTTTATTCTTTCTTAATTTCAACAATCGCGCTAAAACAAACGCTATAACAACGAACGTGCTCAACTTGAATAATACTCTCTGACTGCAGATCAATTACTCACTGTCTACACACACATTGTCACGTCACGCCGTGACCATCTTATATATATCAGACCACCCCACCCCCCAATCTAGTAAATGCTAGAGCACTCCCGAAGGAACGGGATAGTTCTAGAAAGCAGGTGGCGTGACACTAGTCACGTGACCTCGCTGACGCAACAATATGATAGCTAACCATGAGTACTTGCTTAAAAATAATCTTATTTTATACATTTGTGAATTAAGCACGCAGCCGTGGTAACATAGGAACAAAACTAAAGATTATAGGCTCTCACATTCATTTATATTATAAACATATTTCAGGTAATTTTCCCAGAGTGCACTAGGTTCTGGGACAGAATATATTTAGAAAGATGGTCATAACTTGATGTATTCTTGAAACTGGAGTAGATGTGGGTTGAAATACTTTTAGTGTAATTAAATGTGTATTTATACAATTTGAATAATCTTAATAGTTTCTAAGTGTATTTAAGCCCATTTTAATTTATTTATTTTAAATTCAATTCTAGTAAGATAAATTGTTAGAGACTTCCTGTTCAGTCCTGATGAGGTTAAGAGCTATACCTGTTTCAACTGTTTTCTGTAAAATAAATTTATTTTTCTTTCAGACTTATCAACCCTGATATTTGCCTAAGTTGACAACAGTAAGTATTATATGTCCTTTTAAAATACATTTTACTAAATACTATTTCCCATATCTTTGCCTGAACTGGTGTACATTTCGCTGAGTGGCTGTTATTCGAAACCGCCAGATGTCACCATCAAGCAACTCACATTTCACGCATATAAGTCGTATAAATTTCCGAAGATCAAACGAGACTTCCCACGTGACTCGCGCATCTTCTAAGAGTTTATTATTAGGAAGCAGCTCTGCAGATACTCTTTCCGAACATGGTCGCTTGAAAATCGCTACTTCTAGCGTTGTCTTGGTAACACGAAGCATTTTCCAAGATGGTGGGTGGTCAAAACTTTGCGCTCAAGAAGTTTGTGTTATGTATAAACGCTACCCTATAAACTATAGGGCGATGGTTTAAGGGTGTGAAAAGTAGGAAAAGAGGATGTTCCAGATGTCTTCTTTGTTTATACTTACCATTCAAATCCCCCTAAAATGAAATTAGCCATTCGTCACATTTTCTGTTTGTTTGTTTATTGTTAGGCGCAAGGCTGCAAAATGTGCTGCGTCCGTCGCAGAGATCGAACCCCTGGGGTCTCACTCTTTCTAGCAGGTGTTTAATGAAGGGGGGTATTTCTATCAATAAATGTATATAATAGTGTTCATGGATAAGTTTATTTGTTGTTAACACACTAACTAACACTCATTTCCTTCTGACGAGTAGCTATAGATATAAGCAAGAAATGTTAAGTGAAAGATCACTTTATTTTGATGTTAAAATATCTTTACTGTTGTATACTGATTCGAATTTCGGAAAGTTTTATATATATATATATAACGTTTATTTGAATTGAAAGTAGAACTACACCTTACGTGCACGTGGGCTAAACGGCCTAAAGTTCAAGTACAGCAGTCCCGAATGTTGAACTACTGACTAAAAGAATATGTTTGTTTCTCGAATTTCGCGTAAATCTACACAAGTGCTATCTACCCTAGCTGTCTTTATTTTGAACTGACCGACTAGAGGGAAGAAAGCTGGTCAACAACACCCACCGCCAACTCTTGGGCTACTCTATTCGAATAGCGGGACATTGACCATTACTCTTATAACGCACCTATTTTGTAACGACGGGGCGCGAACTAGTGATCTATAGATTCATAGTCTGGCACGCTAGCCACTCTTTATAATAAAAAAAAGCGTGTGCGTACATAGAACTTTCAAAATGTATAATACCGAGTACTCTTATCCTGGAGTAGCTTTGTGAGAAAATTCATCGAACAAACAAACAGACACGTTATCTTGTGATTCCAGCTTTAAATGTTCTTTGTGGTAGTTTACACTGTTAAAAATATACTTTAATAGGAGTTCCTAATGGATTAACCTTTTAGCTCAACTTGTAGGGCTTTCGCTTGGATTATCTCCACATCTTCACACATGAGCAGCTTCAAAATGGAATCTCTCAAGAAAACAAACAAGTCATTTGTTTTACTATAATCATTAGTTGTCACAAAATATGCTACTTAGAATGAACTGAGAAGTGTTCTTTGATACAAAAAACTTACCCGTGTTTGCAAGAGGTTGCTGCTTGCCGTTTTTCAGCAAGAGAGGTCGCTTTTCTTCTTAAAAAAAGAATTGCATTTACGTTCATAATGTTTGATCCGCAATGAAAATGCGCCTTTATTGGAGAATAATAAGTTTTTTACCTCTAACTTATCACGATTTCACTTCTTAGGGTTATTGAGTGAAATATTTTACCAGTTTGTTTCATCACCAAAATTGTTATTTCGCTCTTAACTTACTCATTTGCTCTTGTTTAATGTATATAAATTTATTTTCATGGAGAAAAAAACGAAAAAAAAAAAGAATAACAAGTAAAACTGCATACGAAGTCCATAGATTAGTCCATGCTTTTTAGGACTTTAGTTAGTGTCAGCTATACTTTAACTCACGGATAACTGACGTCAAAGTTCCTTGTTTGAAAGGTATCATTTTCATGTCGTGATTTTCAGTCAACTTCAGGTGTTCACACACACACAAAAGCATGGCTGCGGAATAGCCGGTGGAGATTATTAACTGTTAACCTGCAGAGAGTTTAACTACACTGAGACATATAAATTATCTTTAAGAAATCGTATGTTTGGGCTAATAGAAGGATCAGAGGTGTGTAATAGGATTTAGAATACCATCTAAAAATGATGGTTAGTGTGAGATGGATTTGGACATTGCAGGTGGTTAGTTTGATAACAAACAGGGTATATATATATATATATTCACAATGGCACCTGCCTTACTGAATAAATCTGAAGGAGAGATGATGAGTGAACGCGTGGGTGGCCTTTAACTGTGAGAAAGGAGTCTTTGACACACTTACTTTGAAGCTTAAAGGTTATTCTGACAATAATTTATGACTCAATAACCATACAAGTTAAGAAACCACAATAATGTATAAACGTACGTACATATCTTTAAGAGCTAAGCCTCACATTAGTCATCCACACAAAGAACAAGGATTTGTGAGCAAGCTCTAACGAAGCCAAGTTACGTGCAATTCTGCCAGAGTTGGGCATATTGAACGTGCGGCTCAAACCAAGACAGCGCCAGCCGTTGTTAGCTAATTGTTTATGCTCTGAAACATTTCGCGCAAAGCTACAACCCAATGGTTATATGCACATAGCCTTTCCTAATTCTGGTGTGATAGATCAGAGAAGAGGCAACAGCACCCACATACAACTCTTAGGCTATCTTTGTCTGCTACCCCAAAGTACGGAGCGCGTTTTATTTTATGGCAACAGGTTGCGAACCATGATTCCTCTGACTCATATTGAGGGCAGACTGACAACTAGCAGGCCTCTATAGAACCTATTAAAAGCGTTTTGATAATAATATTAGAGAAATACGACCTTTGCACTCCAGATAATTATAAACGAACTTTTATTTTAACCGACGTTTCGCCTTCTTCAGGGCCTACTACATAAAACTGTTTGATATTACAATATTAGTTACATTCTAACGTTACTATCCAAATGTGTAAATTCCTCCGGTGTGCACTATAACTTTGAAAGAATATTAACAGCATTTTTTTGTTTGGTGGAGAAATTGATATATATATATATATATATATATATAAATTATATATTTATATTTAATTTAAAATATTTTAAAAACAGGGCCTTGGAGAACGTTCTTCACAGAAACAATTAACAAATCACATAGAAAAAGCCTGATAAGCTGATTGGCGTTCTTTGGATGGGGGAAAACATTAAAAAAAACTATTTTGGTCCCAATTTTTCTGATCTCATGATAGGCCCAGGTTTGAAATCCGGTGTTTGTGATAGAAAGTAAGCAGAAAAATGTTTGTCTGTTACAGCTGCCCCTCAATGGCACAATAGTATGTCTTCGGACTGATAACGCTAGAATCCGGGTTTCGATACCCCGGGGTGGGCAGACCACAGATAGCCCATTGTGTAGTTTTGTGCTTAATTACAAATAAACTGTTACAGCTTATTTTTTTCTTTAAAAATGGACTGTAAGGCCTAAACTAGGCCCAAACCGATCTTACATGGAATGTGGAATTACTTCAAATAAAAAGAAAAAGTTATTGGATACAAATAATATTTATCCAAGAAAAATATAATGTTGACTACGTTTAATTCTTTTACAAACCATGGCACTTACGATCAAAATTGTGTTCATGTTTTTTTTTTTTTTTAACATTAGAACAACTGCTACAAACAAACTGTGTTTCACATTATTTTGTTTTTTATTGTTCAGGGAAGGTAGAAAACTGGTCTGGATATATATATAAAAAAATATTGTAGCACTTTAGCAAAACCTGCCATTTCACGAGGGGATGAAATGTTTTGTATTCCTACATTCGCTGTCATGACACTCGATAACAGAGTGACCTATTTAGTCTCTTACTACGTTAAGAACCACTATGCATTCCTGTGGTGCATAAAGAATAAAAAAAAACAACAAATACGACGTGATAAAATCTGGAAACACCAAAGAAAATAATATTTATTATGTTGTAAACTTTTCAACCACATGCTCTTCAGTAGGGGGGGGGGGGGTAAAGAAAGTTGTTCTGTTGAAAAACTGATGAAGTAATGTTTTTTTCTTCTTGTATTTACACCGATCTTAACTCTTATTTTATACTCTTTTGCGCTTAATAACACTTTAACTATTTTGTTGGAATGTTGCTTGATATTCCTATGTAACTTGGCAACATGATGACCTGGGCTGGGCATGGAATAATGATTAACATTCCGGTTTGAGGATCCAAAGGTTCAATGTTCGAGCCACGATGCCGTGATGCGTTATAAGAGTAGTAGTCAATCCAAAGAGACGAACAGAGCCCTTTTGGCGGCGAGTGCTGCTGACCGGCTAACTTTAATCCGGTCAGTAGTTCAAAATTAGGGAACACTATGGGACGCTGAGCTGGACGACTGGGTTCACATGTACATAAAGATGCCGTTCGCGTTGAAAATTAAAATTAAAGTTTTGTGCATATAAACATGGTTTAAATGTTGATTACCTTCTTGTATATAATCTTGTCATTGCCATTTTTTCATGAAAATGATGTTGTTGTTCTTAAGCAAAAAGCTTCACAGTATAGATATCAAAAGCCAATTTTTTAACGTCGTAAGCTTGCAGACTTACCGCTGAGTCATTGGAGAAAACCATTAAAATGAAGTTTTAGAGAATAATAATGTAATAACTATTTATTATATAGCGTTAAATGGCATTACCGTTACAGAGCAATTCGTATTCATTGGAAAACTTGTACTGTGCTGTTAGTTCCAGCGCAAAGCTAGAACACGAACTACTGTCTGCACACCTTTGGATTCTAGCTTTGCAAGTCCGCAAACCTACGCTGACCGACCTACTCAAACAGCTAGATGGTGCCCCCAACTCTCCCCCTGGTGGCTTACCTGTAGGATTCATGGCTTTAAATTTTCTTCATTGGTATTTAGGTCTTGAAGACCTGGGAGGGTCAGGTTAAAATTGACCTCATCCTCCCATTCAAGGCTTTGTATAGATAAAGTTCTGGATTTGATCTTCGCGGCGGACACAGCACAGATAGTGTGTTGAGTAATTATGCGCAAAAGGTAATAGCTACATAAAAGTAGATGGTAAAAACAAGCAGCGCATAATTGTACAAGCGATAGTTGTTGCAGTCATGATTTTGGCGCGGATAAAAATTATATTCAACAAACGTGTCCGGTCTTTCCACGGAATTCAGTTTCTAAGTATTTTGTAAAGATTCGGTGATTCTTAAATAAATCACATTTTGTTTGTTTCTTTTTTTTTGTCTGTTAGATCAAATTTTGCAGCGAAATAATAATAGAAAATAATCATTATATTTTTCCCATCCACTTTAATTCTGCTTCAATCACTATGCTAGCAAAAATTCGATAACGAGCCCCCAAACCGTCGAGTCGTTTGCCCCCTAGTGGCATAACGGTATGTCTGCGAACTTATACTGCTAGAAACCGGTTTCGATGCCAGTGGTGTGCAAAGCATAAATGCCCTTTTGTGTAGCTTTGTGCTTAATAACAAACAACAACAACAACAATCGGGTCGTTTATATGCTCTGCACAATTGCTGTGGTTCAGATATTACATCCTAATGTGCAACATCTTGTTATAACATTCAAAGCATAGATCGTAATTGGACAATAACAGAGCCGAGAATCCGTGGTTCGTGCCCCATTAATACACACATAAAAACAAAAAAAACACTCTTCGCACTTTGGTACCGTGGGTGCGTTATAAATGTAACTGTCAAATCCCACTATTCGATTAGAGTAGTTACGAATTAGCGATAGGTGTTGTTGACTAGCTGTCTTCCCTCTAGTCTATCACATTTGTATGTACAATTTACCGGGTGATCACAGCACTAATCAAGGGAATTAATAAGAGAAGTGACAATATTTTTATTTCAATTTTTGTGTGTAATTGTTATGTAACTAGGGGTTCTGTAAACGTCATAGTCACGGACTCATAGGCAATTTGGTAAATAAAGTGTTTAGAAACGTCTATTTGAAAAAAAGTTTATGGACCCCACCTGGTAACATATCTATTGGGGCACTGATTATACAAATAACACAACTTCTGTTATATTAGCGGCCGGACGTGGCTTGATAGTTTACCAGACTGTAAACGCGAGGGTCCATGGTTCGCCTCTCATTGCCGCAAGCTTGCACTCCGCATTTTAGGGCCGTGGATGCGTTATAAGAGTGATAGTCAAATCCCATTATTTTGCGGTGGGTGCTTTTCACTAGCTGTATTCCCTCTATTCTATCACATCCAAATTAGAAACGGCTAGGCAGATAGATAGCACAGTAGTTTGATGCGAATCTCAGAAACAAAAACTAAATTGTTACTCTAGCATTATTTCAACTTTCAAACAAAAGAAGAACTAAATAGTTCACCTTATTTTTTCTTGGTTACATCAACGTAACTTACTTAACGATTAGCTGTGAATCCTTGGTTTATGGTTCGCGTTCCGTTACTACATAAACGCTCTTCCATGTTGGGACCAAAGGTGGCCTATAAGTGTGACTGTCAAACACCTCTATTAAGTCATACAATAGCAGCCAAAGTGTTGATGATAGGTGCTGTTGACTAGCTCTTTTACCTCTAACCTGTTAGTTCAAAATTATAAATATAGCGCAGATAGCCCTTGTGTAGCTTTGCGTGAATTTTTTTAAACAAACTAACAGGTTTCAAGTTGGGGGTTGATTAACATAGAGCTCACGGTGTACTGTGATAGATGAACACCAGATGTCCATGATGTTTACAAATATTTCCTGTGAGGGTCACTTCGGAATTCCTGGGCTAGAGAGTAAATAAACAGTCTCGGAGAAAGGAGAATTTCTCGTCATTTTCTTATTATCTGAGAAAACGAACAAGATTTTCCAATTATTATCAGTTCTGTCAATGTATCACTGACGTAACAAAAATATACAAACAAAACAGGACTTATATTCCAGCATATATTAAACTAATGAATGTTACTCACCCCTTCACACACACACACACACAGGTACACAAATCAGAAGTATCAGTATTACCTTTTTAATAATCTCTCCATAGATTGTCTATTTTATTTTTTTTGTAGTGTGTGCTTTTACAAAACTGTAATGCGCTCATTTTCTAAAGTTATGATATAAAAAATATATACATTTGTTCATCAATAACTGAAAACAGCTTGGAGTTTCTAATTTATTCGTTTGTAGGAACTACAAGTCTTAAGTTTCGGTTTTATGCTTACAGTAAGTATAAAACATTAGTAGGATAATCGGTGACCTGTACAGTACGTACAAAACATTAGTAGGATAATCGGTGACCTGTACAGTACGTACAAAACATTAGTAGGATAATCGGTGACCTGTACAGTAAGTATAAAACATTAGTAGGATAATCGGTGACCTGTACAGTAAGTACAAAACATTAATAGGATAATCGGTTACCTGTACAGTAAGTATAAACCATTAGTAGGATAATCGATGACCTGTACAGTAAGTACAAAACATTGTAGGATAATCGGTGACCTGTACACTAAGAATAAAACATTAGTAGGATAATCGATGACCTGTACAGTAAGTATAAAACATTGTAGGATAATCAGTGACCTGTACACTAAGAATAAAACATTAGTAGGATAATCGGTGATCTGTACAGTAAGTACAAAACATTGTAGGATAATCGGTGACCTGTACAGTAAGTATGAAACATTAGTAGAATAATCGGTGACCTGTACACTAACCATAAAACATTAATAGGATAATCTGTGACCTGTACAGTAAGTACAAAACATTGTAGGATAATCGGTGACATGTACACTAAGAATAAAACATTAGTAGGATAATCGGTGATCTGTACAGTAAGTACAAAACATTGTAGGATAATCAGTGACCTGTACACTAACCATAAAACATTAATAGGATAATCTGTGACCTGTACACTAATCATAAAACATTAATAGGATAATCTGTGACCTGTACAGTAAGTACAAAACATTGTAGGATAATCGGTGACCTGTATACTAATCATAAAACATTAATAGGATAATCTGTGACCTGTACAGTAAGTACAAAACATTGTAGGATAATCAGTGACCTGTACACTAACCATAAAACATTAATAGGATAATCTGTGACCTGTACAGTAAGCATAAAACATTAGAAGAATAATCGATGACCTGCACAGTAAGTACAAAACATTAATAGAATAATCGGTGACCTGTACAGTAAGAATAAAACATTAGTAGGATAATCGGTGATCTGTACAGTAAGTACAAAACATTGTAGGATAATCGGTGACCTGTACAGTAAGTATAAAACATTAGTAGGATAATCGGTGACCTGTACAGTAAGTACAAAACATTAGTAGGATGAATGGTGACCTGTACAGTAAGCATAAAACATTAGTAGGGTAATATGTGACCTGTAAAGTACCTACAAAACATTAATAGAATAATCGGTGACCTGTACAGTAAGTACAAAGTATTAGGATAATCGGCGTCTTGAACAATGTTTTCCAAAACAAATATTCTTATTTTTTATTTCTTTTGCAGTGTATTAATTGTCATATTTCAGTATAACATTCCCAGATCTGGAAATAAATAAACAACAAACTTTGACCTCTGTGTGACTTTGATTCTTAGTGTCATATGCACAACTATAAGCTTATGACTTCACCATATTTGGCAATAAAACATTTTGAGCCCCTGAGATATATTGATCAGCCACTTTAAAGCCCTACGACCTATATATATTTTTAATCATTAGCTAATTGTTGGCCACACTACCAAAAAGGACCATAAACTAAAACTTTCTGTTAGAATCTGGTTCACAAATATATTATTGCTTTTTAACAAAATTGCTAATGTAAGGTACAAATACATGTTTCGATTACACCATGGGAGGTGGGGGAGGAGGGTGACAGTTAATATTTAACGTCATCATACATGCTTCAACATCCCAAATGTTGCTCAATAAACTTCGCAGAAGTTTAAAAGGAGGTATTTATGGAATTTTCTTGTTTGTTTGTTTCGGAACTTTGCCCAAAGCTACACAAGGGTTACTTGCGAGACAGAAATGCGAGTTTTCGGACGTTCAAGCATAGGAGCCCCCTCTTCACCCACCAATGAAATGATAGACAGTTGGAATGGAGCCCCCTCTTCACCCACCAATGAAATGATAGACAGTTGGAATGGAGCCCCCTCTTCACCCACCAATGAAATGATAGACAGTTGGAATTTGGGACTTAAGTTATGGGAAGTAGTGGATACTTTGTGGAGACTGCGATAGAGGAAGGTAAGAGAAAAATGAAGAAGGGAAAAAAGATGTTGAGGAATGATTGATTTTTATTGTCATGATGGAGGCCATTTTCAGGAGGTTTTCGAGCATCTTCAGTGTGATGATATTTACCTGCGTGTAAGCTTCTTGGCTGTTGGCGGTTATTCACGTATTCGTGATACTAATAATAATACACCCGTCTAAGCATTGGGTATTAGCTAACTTATACAGTATTCCCTATCTTTCTCAGACACTTCGAGAAGAATGCATCCCTGGAGAATACCGGTTCAGGATTAGTATTTTCTCGCGTCTTTAAAATTCACCAAACCCAGATTGTAGTCACAACTTACAACAACAAGACACCTGTATTATTTTACTACTGTTGTTCGTTTATACACGGACTTTTCTCTACGTAAAATATTTTTATTTGCGAGCTTTTGGCTCTCAAATCAACGTACATTGTTGCCTGATGAAGGCTATGGTAAGAAGGCCAAAAGGCTTGCAAATAAAAGTATTTTAACGTAGAGAAAAGTCCGTGTTTAATTCTACATATTAATTTACCTACGTCATGAGTCCTAAACAACATATTACTACTGAGAAATGGATTTACTTGTGATATTGGTGATCTGCGTATAACCGTTTCTAATTTTGAACTGATAGATTAGAGAAAAAGCGTCTAGTAAATAGCACCCACCATCAACTGTTGGGCTACTGTTCTTGCCTACCAAAAGTGTAGAATTGGAACGAAGTTTTTACGGTGCATCTACGACCCCAAACTACGAAGCGAGTTTTTGCGGCAACAGGGCGCGAACCATGGATCTTCAGATTCGCAATCCGGTCCAGCTACCACTAGGCCACGCCCAGTCCCGTGAGAAAATTTATTCCTTTTTCGACTATGCAACTGCTATGATGTAGTAGCACAATCGTGCAAAGTACTGCTACACGCGCACTCACTCACAATCTTTTCTCCTTGATCCTGTTGTTTTAGTGTACAATAGCGTCTGAGAGAGTTTTCAAACCGATCACAATTTTAACTAGATAATTCGATTTAATTCTCAAACCTTATAATTAGTGTCATAATTTAAAGTACATTTGTACAAGGGGATTACCGAACATGTAAGATAAAGAAAATTAACCATCAGCCGACAATATTAGGCTTAATTCATAAAGTTTATATGTATACAGCAATGTACGATTGAAATCTACGTTACGTGTTTCTCCACATTCATCATCGAAAATTGAGTTTGACATAAAACCCGAAAAGACCACTTCTTCTGTGAAAGAAGATGACTACAGGCAAGGTTAAACAAAGCACACACACCCGTATATGAAGTGAAAAATAGCCTGCCAAACTCTTGTAGGAACTTACAATGGTTAGTTTGGTGGTTCAGTGTTACATCGACGTAAAGGAAACATTAAGGCCTCTTATTTCTAAAAGTGAAATATTATGGAAAGCAGCAAAAGGAGTGTGTTTTTAATGCTGGATAATTACCGAACCTATTGAGGGGGTGGGCATAATAAGGGCATATTGTTGCAGTTCAATATAACTTTTCAATTAATTATTCACTGGTCCCTTGAAAGCTTCGGACTTGAAAAAAAAGCTTTCTTCCTATTTTTGATTTATGAATTTTCCATTTACTAGTTTTTCTTGTTGGAAATATAAACAATAGGTGATATGAACCTTGAAGAACTTTTGATCGTATTATAGGCACGATAAAGAGATTTATTTAAAACTCAGTGTTGTAATCACGGATAGATACGCGTTACGTAGCCACTCCAGACAACTGGGTGAAAAGGTTTATATGAGAATAAACTAAGACTGAGCTCACAAAGTCAAAATATTTCATAAAGATGATTGGCATCAATCAGAAATTGTGAAGGCCGATGATAGCTTCTACTGGTATGATTTTTTCTGTTTTAATTTTTTTTTTCGCTTGGAATTTTGAATGATTATTCTCCCTCTAGATGTTATAAAGGGTTTAGGGACTTTATTTGCAAATTACAAATTCACACATTTTTCTCTTTTGTTCTATAGGACTGAGCGTGTCCGAATGGTTAGCATGTCGGGTTGAAGATTGAAAAGTCCGAGATTCGAGACGTAATGTTTCTAACTACGTTTCACAGTTTCAGTTGTGGGTGCGTTATAAAAGTGACAGTTAATCCCTTTAAATCAATTTAAAGAGCTGGCCAAAACTTTTATAGCGGTGAGAGCTGCTGGACTTCTATCTTACAATTTGATGGTCGCAGGTTCGAACCACGTTACCGCTCTTTCAGCTGTGGGGCGTTATATTGCAACGGTCAAGCCCACTTTTCGTTGGTAAAGAGTGGTCCATGAGTTGGCGGTAGGTGATGTTGGCTAGATGCTTTCCGTCTAGTTTATCACTTCTAAATTAGGAACGGCTAGAGAAGGTAGTTCTTAAGTAGCTTTGTGCGAAAATTAACAAACAAAATTATTCTAATTATTAGCTCAGTGTTTGGGATGGCTATAACTGACCTTTAACCCGAGTAGCTCAGTGTTTGGGATGGCTATAACTGAACTTTAACCCGAGTAGCTCAGTGTTTGTGATGGCTATAACTGAACTTTAACCCGAGTAGCTCAGTGTTTGTGATGGCTATAACTGAACTTTAACCCGAATAGCTCAGTGTTTGTGATGGCTATAACTGAACTTTAACCCGAGTAGCTCAGTGTTTGTGGTGGCTATAACTGAACTTTAACCCGAATAGCTCAGTGTTTGTGATGGCTATAACTGAACTTTAACCCGAGTAGCTCAGTGTTTGTGATGGCTATAATAGAACTATAGG
>NW_013665863.1:225538-237259 GCF_000517525.1 Limulus polyphemus | reverse complement strand
AACCCGAATAGCTCAGTGTTTGTGATGGCTATAACTGAACTTTAACCCGAGTAGCTCAGTGTTTGGGATGGCTATAACTGAATTTTAACCCGGGTAGCTCAGTGTTTGTGATGGCTATAACTGAACTTTAACCCGAGTAGCTCAGTGTTTGTGATGGCTATAATAGAACTTTAACCCGTGTAGCTCAGTGTTGTGATGGCTATAATTGAACTATAGGCCTGTAGCTCAGAGTTTTGGATGGCTGTAACTGAACTATAGGCCGTGTAGCTCAATGTTTTTGATGGCTATAACTAAACTATAGGCCGTGTAGCTCAGTGTTTTGGATGGCTGTAACTGAACTATAGGCCGTGTAGCTCAATGTTTTTGAGGGCTATAACTGAACTTTAGGCCGTGTAGCTCAGTATTTGGGATGGCTATAACTGAACTATAGGCCGTTTAGCCCACATGCGCATAAAGTTTTGCTCAACTTTAAAAATTCTAATTTCGATTGCTTTTTGTTTTCGCAAAAAAAAATAATCCCTTGTTACTCCGGTTGGAATCAGGAAACAGGTCTGGAACGGTTTCAAAAATCAGTCTGCACTTTTTTCAGCCTTTGTATTATCTTTTTGCTGACATAATCTGTAAAACATGAGTTAATACATGTATAATTTGTTAGATAAATTGCATATGAAATTGCAAGCATTCCTAAATTAATGATGGAACAGGTTTGAACAGTTCAGTCTTAAAATATTTTCTACCGAATCTTAGATCCTTAAACAGACTATTTTGATTACAATTTGTCAAATAATATTTTCTTCACAAACGAAGTGTTTCGAGGCTCAATAAGAAAAACAAGTACATTCTCAGAAACGGAGTTATTCTTACGGATTTATTCATTTTTATTGAATCTTTTCTGGGCTCGTGCATCACAGCGTTATCTTGTACTACCTATGTTTAAAAATGGATGTTTTAGCTACTTTTAATGTCCGATTGGAAATTCACTATTGTGAATATACAGATTCATAATTTACAATTTCCTGCTAACTGCCATCTTCCCACTCCTGAAGATTACGGAGTAGTTGCAATTAAGCAAGAGCGCCCCCTTGCAGAGCAACCACCTGCAGTGAGAAATTAAAAAGTAGACTTGAGAAATAGCTGACTTTCAAACCCTGGGGATAAGAATACCAGGTTCAACTTCACGAAGGAAATGGTTTCACAACTTATATTCTAGTCTAGATCTTTTGTTGTGGAAATGAAGCTCTTTGATCGTGTATAATTTAAAAAAGGCCTAGTGAATAGTATTCTCACAAGTATAATAAAAAAATATGATTCCGAAAAGAAAAAAACATCTTTTAGTCAGTGTAACCACATTTTAAACAGTTACATCGGGATATAAATGTCTTAGAATTTTAGTGAAATATTTTATAAACTTGGGATGAAATAAACCTACTAATATTGTATAAAAGGGACCAGTGATGACCCCCTCCTCTGCTTATTAACTCATTTGTTTGAGCTGCCTTTTAAGTCTTTCATCAAGTTGGATAGGTTTTGAGTTATACTCAAGAAAGTGCACGTCTCCACTGATTTCAACCCGAGAGAGTCATCATCTGGTGGCGACACTGTTGAAAACAAAAATCTACGTTAATTAATTGACACCTAATATGGGCTCCACGTGCCTATCTGATAGATCTGATGATTGTTGTTACAAGTAATTATCACCTGTTTGTGAGTATAAAAAATCTAAAAACTGCTGTCTTTATCAATGAAAAGTATTTCATATTTTTATATATGTGTTTTATGTGCAGGGTTACTGCAGATGGTATACAGTAAATACATGTTGGACTGCAAACTTCAGCACATTTCTGCAAGCTCCGTTCCTCAAAGAGGTTGACAAACACACATCAGTTATGTTCCTTATACGACCCTTGGACATCAGGTGTAAACCGTGACCTTGATCCACGGCCAAAATTCCAGTGGATTTACATCTGTCAACACCATACCTTTATCAACACTCCACAACATAGCCAATCCAACGGTTGGGAAGGACACTTTCCAGCGCCTCGCGAGCAAATGGTGTAAAATGGAATTGTACCATTGTCTTCCGGAAAAAAAAGAGAAAAAAAGATCTTTCGATGTGCAGCACACCAAACAATGGCTTTTGGCGAATCTTGCACGAACTCCCGAATGTTGTGTCGGTTCTCTTTTCTCTAAACTAGAAACTTATGCTGTTGTCTATTCTACACAGCTGAAATGTTACTTCACCAGACATGATAATGTAGCTGACGAAAATATCCATCTAGTGGAGAAGTGGAGAAACACACTCATCGCGAGTCTCGTCTTGTAGTTCTCTTCTTGTGGCTGTTGCACCATCTTAATTTTTGTAGACAGGAAAATTTTGATGTGTTTTTAAATCTTATACGCTTTAACCTTTGGTAGGTCAAGTTCGACAGAAGACTTTGCTGCTTGCTAAGGCTACGTTGAAAAGCCTTAGTTACTATAGCAACAGTATATATTCCTTTACACTGGGTCGTCCAATGCTAGGGATAAACAGATTCTTTGTTCTTGAGATGCCTATAACATCGATTAATTACATCGTTAAATTATGCCTTTTCATTACAAATTTGTCTGAATTGGATTACGACAAACATATTCTATAACGTCTGTACTTTTTGCCGATTGGTCAGTATTCAACGTTTGAACTTAGTTGAAACAGCTGTCGATTTTAATTATGCGTGTGTGTGTGCAACGCTATTGTGACTGTATGTGGAACTCGATTGTGACTGTGTGTGTAACAAGATCGCGATTGTGTGTAACTAGATGGTGACTGTGTAACCAGATGGTTATCGTGAGTGTAACTAGATGGTGACTGTGTTTATAACTAGATGATGACTCCGTAACTAAATGGTGATCGTGAGTGTAACTAGATGGTGACTGTGTAACAAGATAGTGGCTGTGTGTGTATCTAGATGGTGACTGCGTAACCAGATGGTTATCGTGAGTGTAACTAGATGGTGACTGTGTGTATAACTAGATGATGACTCCGTAACCAAATGGTGATCGTGAGTGTAACTAGATGGTGACTGTGTAACAAGATAGTGGCTGTGTGTGTATCAAGATGGTGAGTGTGTAACAAGATGGTGACTGTGTGTGTAACTATATTGTGACTGTGTGTGTGTGTAACAAGATGGTGACCGTGTACGTAACAAGATGGTGACTGTGCGTGTAACTAGATGGTGAATGTATGTATAACTAGATTGTGACTGCGTATGTAACAAGATGGTGATCGTGTGTGTGTGTGTAACTAGATGGTGGAATAATTGAGAATCAAAACACCAACATACATATAATAATATCAGTTAAATTTTGGTTTAGGCCTAAAGTGGGATAAAATCTGACGGTTCGTAGTTCAACACGTGTTTTATTGCATTTTACTAACTTTTTTTGGTTTCAAATTAGTACGTTTTATAAACACCCTAATTTAATTACATAAATCAATGATAATAAAGGAATCTTACCAACGCATAACCAGGGAAAACTGGAAAAAAATTAATACAACATTGTTTAAGACTCGTATTGTAGGTATTCATATTTAATTAAATTAACTACGTGTACGTTTACCGCGTTACTATTATTATCATTTTCAGTTTGTAATGAAGTGTTCGTGCTAGATAATACTATTGCGGTTGAATTCCGTCGAGGTTTGAGTATATATATATCACAACAAAGAAAACACTGGTTCAAAGACTAAAAATACTCGTACTGGGCACAACACAGGTAGCCCATTCTGTAGCTTTGAGCTTACAAACAAACAAGTTTATTTACGTGTACAAGTACCGAAATACAATATCCACTACAATACCGAACTACGTGTAAAATCCCGCCAAAATGTCCTACCTGAAGAAGATTCTAAGAATACACCTTCATCACGTGACTGGATTTAAACAATAAATGGGAAAAACGTATTTAGTCTGTGCAATTTGTATTTTTTTTTGTTCATCCGTGTAAATTATTGGAAACTTAAATAATGTGAAAATGTAAAAAACTTAACAACTTGCTTAATTTGGCAGTTATATTAACAATTAAATCCTTAATATATATATATATATATATATATGATTCTACATCCTAATGGCAGCTTTTGATCCCATTTGAAGAACTACACACGATAGCACAAACGTCAATATATGACAGGCTGCACGTTAATGCAAACTAGCTATTAAACATGTTATCAGTAATGTCTTATTTTTTGTCACACAATTGTCCAACTACGTCTTCAGTAGGATAACCGAGAGCTTGCATTAAATAATAAAACAAAATAAGTTAACGTAGTGTATATCCATGTAATACAGTGTTAAAATTTATTATGTTTCGATAGCAAAAGTAGATAAACCATAATTAGAGAGACGTGACAAAGTTCCAAAGAGTGGAGCTTACTTCTCAGATAACTTATAGTATCGGATAGGTCCGCTTTATAACAGGAGGATCGAGCAGGAAAATTAAAGATAATCTGAATCTGAAAACTAAACTAAGTTTTATCTTGCATGAGAAATAAACAGATTGGACACGTTTGATGTACACTGCAAACAATCTTTATTACAGAAACAATAAACTGAGAAGTGGACGATTGCCTCTACTGGTTCAGTAGACCGGATGAATGTCTGTACAGCCAGTCACGATGAAGGCCAAGTAGAACTCTGGGAAACTGAAGTTCCTTACTGATACCTCGGTTTCTTTGTCTAGCGATTGCGTCACCACGTGACTGGTCACACTAACAGAGACTTAATGACACCACCCAGTCTTTGAATAAATATAGCACAACATTGTTTCCGTTAAATAAATATAACAGAACACTGTGTTTATTATATAAATATAACAGAACATTGTGTTCGTTATAGAAATATAACAGAACATTGTGTTCGTTAAATAGATATAACACGACGCTGTGTTCGTTAAATAAATATAACACGACACTGTGTTCGTTAAATAAATATAACACGACACTGTGTTCGTTAAATAAATATAACACGACACTGTGTTCGTTAAATAAATATAACACGACACTGTATTCGTTAAATAAATATAACATAACACTGTGTTCGTTAAATAAATATAACTCAACACTGTGTTCGTTAAATAAATATAACACAATACTGTGTTCGTTAAAAAAATATAACAGAACACTATCTTGGTTAAATAAATATAACAGAACACTGTCTTGGTTAAATAAATATAACATAACACCGTGTTCGTTAAATAAATATAACACAACACTGTGTTCGTTAAATAAATATAACACAATACTGTGTTCGTTAAATAAATATAACAGAACATTGTGTTCAATAAATAAATATAACACAATACTGTGTTCGCTAAATAAATATAACAGAACACTGTCTTGGTTAAATAAATATAACATAATACCGTGTTCGTTAAATAAATATAACACAACACTGTGTTCGTTAAATAAATATAACAGAACATTGTGTTCGTTAAGTAAATAAAACAGAACACTGTGTTCGTTAAATTAATATAACAGAACATTGCGTTCGTTAAGTAAATATAACAGAGCACTGTGTTCGTTGAATAAATATAACATGATACTGTGTTCGCTAAATAAATACTTTTGTATTTGTTTATTTTCCTCTTTGTTCGTGTTCAATTTATTCTTTGCTTAAGAGTCTTGAACCTGCGAGTTGCAGAAATGTTTGGCTTTTCTGTTGAACATCAGTGAACCTGAATACCACAGTTTCCTAAAATGGACCAGTACGAACAATATTAACTTCAGTTACAAGTATAGTTTATTTTCATTTTCTTTTAGCTTCACAACCATCAACACAATAATTCACAACCTGAACGATCGCCCATTTTAGTTTTCTCCAACGAATAAAATGTTTATTTTCGTTTCACGGCGAGTCTCGTCTCTTTAATTATACAAGACAATACACTTCTCCTTTCACATACTAGAATCTCTAGTTGTTGTAGAGTTCAGGTAATTGGTACAACGTTTATCCCTGAATTACCACATATTACCTCTTACCACCTGCTTTATGATAATATCAGATATATATCTAAGATAGTAAAATCCAAAGTTATTTCATCACCCTATGATCTGTTTTGAATACTACTCTCCACGATTCAGGGGTTAAAGCCCTCTCGACGGTTTAATTTGGTAAAAATCCACTAACATCTTTCAGGTTTCTCACTGCGTGTCTTGTACAAAAAAACAACAAGCCAGTTAAAAATGGCGCAACTGTCGCAGACAGCTGTCACCTCTCATTAGTACGTGACATGTGGTCAGTAAATATGTAAAACTCGAGCTTGGGAATGATACCCAGACAGTAACATACACCCCTCGCACGTTGGCATTTCACCTAGCTCTTTCTTTACAAAAAAAAAAACACTCCCGACCCAACGCTCGTGGGATGGAACCTAGGAGTGAAATTCCGACAAGCTTTGTATGTAAATAATGATTAGAAAACCAAACCAAACCTCTGGACGGAAGTTATTTAAATTCGTGATTAATAAAAGTTTATTTTAGGACATGAAAAGTTGCTTCCCTTATATGTAATTGTAAAAAAACGCGAAAACACAAAATATGAAACCGCAAATTCGTATGTATCTCTGCATGGACCCAACAAACCTTCGTGCTAAATTTGGTGAGGATCCATCAAAAGGGGGCGAAGTAGTGGTAAAAAACACAAAACTGAAAATTTGTATGTACCCCCGCATGGACCTAATGAACTTCCATACTAATTTGGGTGAAGATCCATCCACACCCTGCGAAGTAGCTACACGGACATACAACAGACAGTACTATTATATTTCGATACAGTCTTCGTGTTATCAATGTAAATTATTTAAATAACTGCTAATCTATAAATGTAGAAAAAATGTAACCGGTCCTTTAACTGTTGTTCCTTTATATAAACTTAAAGGCAGTATATTCACGTGATTTACGTCTACACATCCAATATATCAATTGTTGTAGTATTATTAGTTTGAATTCATTCCACGTAATTGGTTGTTTTAGAACGAGTCTTTACCACTGACTCGTTCTAAAACAACCAATTACGTGGAATGAACTCAAACTAATAATACTACAACAATTGATACACAGGAAACTTTTCTATTGTTTCCTATGTATCAATTGTTGTAGTATTATTAGTTTGAGTTCATTCCACGTAATTTATTGTTTTAGAACGAGTCTTTCCCATTGTTTCCTGTATCAATTGTTGTAGTATTATTAGTTTGAGTTCATTCCACGTAATTGGTTGTTTTAGAACGAGTCTTTCCCATTGTTTCCTGTGTATCAATTGCTTCAGTACTAGTAGTTTTGAGTTCGTTTTAAGGAACTGGTTGTTTTAGAACTAACATTTCCTATTATTTCCAAAAATACTCCAGAGAAGCATTTGAATTTGAGTATTTTGCGTTTATTTCACGGAAGTAATTGAGTCAATATTATTACTTTGTGTTCTTTCCAAGGAAACATATTAATGGAATATTAATTTTTTGTGACCTATCCAAGAGAACAGTTTAATGAAAGTACCTTTAGAACGTTCCAAGGGAATAGTTTAATGAAAGTACCTTTAGAACATTCCAAGGGAATAGTTTAATGAAAGTACCTTTAGAACATTCCAAGGGAATAGTTTAATCATACTATATTCATAACATTCCAAGGGAATAGTTTAATCATACTATATTCATAACATTCTAAGGGAATAGTTTAATCATACTACATTCATAACATTCCAAGGGAATAGTTTAATCATACTATATTCATAACATTCCAATGGAAGAGTTTAAGCATACTATATTCATAACATTGCAATGGAATAGTTTAATCATACTATATTCATAACATTCCAATGGAAGAGTTTAATCATACTATATTCATAACATTCCAAGGGAATAGTTTAATCATACTATATTCATAACATTCCAATGGAAGAGTTTAATGAAACTAACTATAAGTATTTGTAAGGAAATAATGGTGAAACTAGAGAGCCTTAAATATATTATAAAAGATACAGTCGCTCTATTTAACACATAAGTTTGAAACGATTTCTGATTTCATTGTAAAAATGGTCGATGAATATCGGTG
Organism: Limulus polyphemus; assembly: GCF_000517525.1. Classification (NCBI taxonomy): domain Eukaryota; kingdom Metazoa; phylum Arthropoda; class Merostomata; order Xiphosura; family Limulidae; genus Limulus; species Limulus polyphemus. The sequence goes on along the minus strand of NW_013665863.1, from coordinate 229,179 downwards.
GGAAAAAAAAAGAGGCTTAAAATTTGGGTAATTGCAACTTACATTTTTCGTGACTTACCATATGAAACCTGACAAACTTTAAAGGTATGGAAAAGGAAATAAAAGATAATTTTATTTTCGGACTGAACCATTATCATTTTGAAGAAGAGTCTTGACACGAAAAAAAAACAAATAAAAAAACTACCCCTGGACAAAATACAAGTAAATAATGTTAACAAATATTAGGACAGAATATAAGGTTAACAGTTGACGTTTGACAATGCAGTGTAATCGCCACACGTGTTTCCAAAAATAAGGATAAAACAGTATTATGTATGGCGTTAGTCACAGCCTTAGCTCCGTTACTGACACTTGGCTTGGTTCACATCTGGTGGAATAAACCGCGACTCCTCTTGCAAAGCAGCTCCAGGTGAAATGTGATTTCGGAGTTTTTTACCAAAGGAAGCATTTCGAAGTCGTGCTAATCAGCCCTGTTGGATTTTCTAGGGTTGGTAAGGTAGCTTTTCAACGTTATTTTTGTCAACTGGACGCGGCATTTGATATGGCATAACCCTTTTGAAATGTCTTCAATAACCCATAAAATTCCATCAATGCTAGCAATATAGCACTATCGAAAGTGTCCTATTACAATATGACATTCGTGGTTTCCTTAATAATTACTTACCAGTGGCCCAAGACCAAACCAGTAAAAAAATCGGTTCACATCATGATTCTATTGTACGACTCTTCGCCATTATTGTCATCAAACCCGGATCTCTTCATCGGAACTAAACAACGAGCAGTGGGGCTTTACCGCTCCAGATAATGATTTTTACATTGCTCTCCATTCTAATTTCGACACCTGAGGCACCATGAAAGCCAGTGTCGAACAGTAAGTAACTCGACTTTGGTGAACGGCTTAGGGACTGAAGTTCATTCAATAAATTAAGAATTATGTAGTCCCTACATACAGCGGATGTGTTGTCCTGTAGTCCTACACCCTCGTTAAATCTTAGGTAATAGATTTCATGCCAGACGTGTAGTTTGTTTCGCGGCATACTAAAAAAAAGTTGCCTTCACAGCGGAGTGATACACTTTGCACACAAGGCCAATATTTCACATTAACACATAGAGTGGTCTTTCATTTTATCTTTTTTTTTTAATTTATTACCTTACCTACAGGGGATTTAGGCTACAGTAGGCGGGCCAAAAATGGTTCAAAACTATTACCATCTATACTCTATCAATTAATCATTCCTTTTTAAAGATTCGTGAGGTTCTTTCTGTCTGGTAACTTTAACTGGTTATACGTGGTGGATACTTACTTTTGTCATTCAAACAGAGAAGTGTCGAGGATACTATATGGAATTTCAGTAGAGATGGGATGGAACTGTTATTTGTTATGACCTAGGACTGTGTACTGTTCCAGTATTTTCGGTATTATAATAACAGTTTTTGTTGGTTTGTTTCGATAACTCACGTAAATCTATACAAATGCTGCCTGTACTAGCCGTCCCTAATTTTGAACTGATTAACAGCACCCACCGTCAACTTCTGGGCTTCTCTAATCAAAAAAGTGGGTTCCAACAGTCACTTTATAACATACCCACGGTCCCAAAGTGTGGAATGCGTTTCTTGGGAGTGGGATGCAAACCATGTACACCCTTGGATTTACAGTCCGGCACGCTAACCATTAGGCCATTCTCGTTTGTTTGTTTTTTTTTTATTTCAGAGACAGAATAAAGAATAAGGAGGTGATTAAAATAGTGAGAAAAAAAAAAGACAACAAGAGGGAATCCTCAGTAGCCGCGACTGTAATTAGATCTCAACTCTGTCAAGAGATGGAGTTATGAGGTAAAAGTTTGTACTTGAAAAAACAACAACTCAGGGTCATTCTATGAGCCGCTATGCCGCGGCTAAAAATGGTTCGAGTTGTTCAACTTATTTCTTTTGTCTTGCTTTTAAAGCGTTCCTGAAGATTATAAAAGATTAATTGTTTGAAAATTAGTACGTGGCATGATGGATATTATACAAAAAAAAAACTAACTTTCTATTCCCCATGTAATTTATTCGTACAGATTCTAATGCAATATCTCGTTTTAATAATAGTTCTATAGAAAATGAATATTAAATTCCAATTCTTGAAAAATTTCCAAAGGAACTATTCGTTAGTACACTACACATTTTGAAAGACCAAACTTATTTTTAATGTTAAAAGAGATATTTCATAAGATTTTGGATAATTTAGTTCAAACTAATACAATGTGCCTTATAGCTTTGTAAAGTTACATTGTTTCAATAAGCTAAGATTCTCCTTAATGGCAAACAACTCTATAGTTCTTAAGACGAGTGGGAAACATTATCGTCATTTCGCATACTGGGCTATCAACTGACTTAGATTTGAAAATATAGTTTTGTTTTGTTTTGGCGCAAGCCCCGGATTTTTGCGTTTTAAGTCCGTAAACTTACCGTTGACTCACCGGAGGACAGAAAATAAAAAGGTTAGTTTGTAGATTTAGATTGATAGAAAAACCTGCACTGTACGTTCTACTCGTGAGAAGTGCTAGGAATAAATCAAACAAAATAGACAAGTTAAAGTCCATTGTAACTGCGAACGTCTCGAAAACTCGTTAGCTAATAGGGCAGACAGACTTAAGAAGGAAACGTTGTCTATGTAAATTTAGTTTTAACCTTTACTGAACAGTTTCGGATGGAGATGGGGTCAAGGTGACGCTCAACACTCGAAGTACTTTCATCTTCTTGATGGCGAGTGCACGTGGCAGGATAGTTAACTTCATTTAACCGGCTTAGCTATCACGTTTTCATCCCATAGTTCACTGTTATCTATACAGAAATTCTTGATGTTTTTGTTTGTGGTGTGGGAGTCAAACAACAAAACATGAAAAACCAGTTTAGGAGACCTTGGGGGGATTTCAAAGAACTACATCAGTAAAACATGCAGAGATATGTCTTAGAAACTGACGATACCAGCTTTCTTTTCTTTCAGCCAGTGAAGACTCCGAAATAGAAAAATAATTATTTTTCATTTATTGGGTATATTATGATCAAAATGTTCTATTCTTTTTAGTTGACGCCAGAAACTCAACACATATCTTCATATAAATTTTAGTTACTTTACAATCTCGCCAGGGGAACATCAATTTCGTGCTGAGGAAAACAAATTAACGATTCTCTGTATAAGTTCAAACAAATCGATCTCAGTTTTTTTATCATTGTTGCACAATATCGATTATCGCACGGTGTTTGTATGTTGATTGTTTCACGATGTCACTGTGTATATTGTTGCACTACGTACAGTGTGTTGATTGTTTCACGATGTCACTGTGTATATTGTTGCACCACGTACAGTGTGTTGATTGTTTCACGATGGCGCTGTGTATATTGTTACACCACGTACAGTGTGTTGATTGTTTCACGATGTCGCTGTATATTGTTGCACCACGTACAGTGTGTTGATTGTTTCACGATGGCACTGTGTATATTGTTACACCACGTACAGTGTGTTGATTGTTTCACGATGTCACTGTGTATATTGTTGCACAACGTACAGTGTGTTGATTGTTTCACGATGGCATTGTGTATATTGTTACACCACGTACAGTGTGTTGGTTGTTTCACGATGTCACTGTGTATATTGTTAC
>NW_013665863.1:223187-224538 GCF_000517525.1 Limulus polyphemus | reverse complement strand
TATATATATATATATATTTGCATTATGTCTCTGCGTTACAAAGATTCAGTACGTTAAACTTATATCATTTAACATAAACTGACTGCCTATCTATTAAGTATAATTATTATTTCTTTTAAATTTAATTTCTAACTTTCATTGTCATTAGTTTCAACTATTTCTTAACGAGTCTAAATTGACGAACTAACCAGATTTTTTTAACGTGCCTTATCAACGTAAATCTATTTTAAGTTACGACAATTTTTTGAAATGTATTTTATGATTTTGTGTTTGTATAAGGGCTATATGTACTATGCTCACCGTTGAGATCGAACTCTGAATTTTTAGTAATATAAATCTCGAGGCTTATCGCTGAGTCATTGGATAACCAATATTTTGCGTATTTGAATATTATTGTTCAGTAATTCATATGTACATTCGGCTGGTTTAATATCATATTCTTTTTCCTGTCTACAAATATTTCAATTCTCATTTTATTTTGGTTTTCTCCCATAATTTGTTAATCTTCTTGTCGTCATCAACGAAAGCTCCTAACGACATTTATTTGTTTGTTTCAGATTTGGTGCTTGGTGCATGCGCATAGCCGTCCCTAATTTACTACTAATGGACTAGAGGGCAGCTGGTCAATATTATCTACCCTTAAACCATGGGCAACTCTTATCTGTCCGAACAATGGGATTTCAACATCAGTTTTATAGCGTATACACGGCTCCAAGATGCAGAGCACGTTTCTTGAAGCAACGGGTCGCGAACCACGAACCTTCGGATTAACAGTTCCAGCATACTAACCACTAGGCCACGCCCGGTTCTCACGATCTATGGAAACGCCGACATGCTAATTGTGGAATGTTTATCGTGTTGCTCTGTCTTTTCTTGAGAACACCGAAATTATTATTATTAATGATGTTTTACCATAAAAACAAAAGTACACGATCATTACTGCATTGGTATTTCAATTATAATACCGGCGTTTCGTAATTGTTATCTGGACTGTTTTAAGTTGCGTTAGACGAATCTTTGGAACAGATTTATATGAATGTGAACATCTGAAGAAGACTAGTGTCCTGTCCCGAAACGTTGTAAAACAGTTTTCGACAGTTACGAGTCACATTCTGCATTCGTACAAAAGGCATTTTATTTTATTTATTTATATTTTATGTACATAAATACCGACTGTCTGTTAGTGTGAGCTGGTTAATACACATTATCTGTGTACGGTGCTACATAGAATATAACTACGTCTGTTAGTGTGATCTGGTTAATACACATTATCTGTGTACGGTGCTACATAGAATATAACTACGTCTGTTAGTGTGATCTGGTTAATACACATTATCTGTGTACGGTGCTA
>NW_013665863.1:220889-222637 GCF_000517525.1 Limulus polyphemus | reverse complement strand
TGTGTTTGTGTTGATTGTTCCACGATGTGTTTGTGTTGACTGTTGTACGGTGTGTTTGTGTTGACTGTTGTAGATGTGTTTGTGTTGAATGTTTCACAGTGTGTTTGTGTTGATTGTTCCACGATGTGTTTGTGTTGACTGTTGTAGATGTGTTTGTGTTGAATGTTTCACAGTGTGTTTGTGTTGATTGTTCCACGATGTGTTTGTGTTGACTGTTGTAGATGTGTTTGTGTTGAATGTTTCACAGTGTGTTTGTGTTGATTGTTCCACGATGTGCTTGTGGTTGAATGTTCCACAGTGTGTTTATGTTGATTGTTGCACGATGTGTTTGTGTTGGTTGTTGCACGATGTGTTTGTGTTGAATGTTTCACAATATTTGTGTTGATTGTTTAACGCTTTGTTTGTGTTGATTGTATAACGATGTGCTTGTGTTGAGTGTTTCACAGTGTGTTTGTATTGATTGTTGTACGATGTCTTTTTGTCTTTTATTTACAGTTTGTTTGAATAACTAGTCCCAAAATTTCAGTTACCAGCTAAATGTGTATAATTTTGATTTTTTCCAATGTTTTTGCCCCTCCTCAGTGGATCATTGGTAAGTTTGCTGCTTACGACACCCGTGGTGGACAGAGCACACATAACCCATTGTGTAGTTTTGTGCTTAACAAAACAAAACCTATTTTTAATTCAGGCTGACACGCTAAACATTAAACCACGTCCAGTATACTGTTTAATTTCATAGATGTAAAACTTTTATGAAGACGATTATGTACTTATCAAAAAATTCATTAAAAAAAAAGAATTGAGAAAAATGAAATGTTTTTCGAAAACTTCAATGAAATCGAAAAGAAGTTACATTAAACATAATCATTCTGTTTTTCGTGGTTACTTTTTTAACACCAGTGTTAAAGGTACGAAAGAGAAAACTTGTTAAAAGCGACTGACTTACTGGAACGTAGGGCAAGACCATTATGTTACTTCGAAACAGCACTCTCGATGCATCTGTGCTTGAAAAAATTCAACCTGTTATACCAGTTTACACCCCGAGTGAATGTAAGTACACGTCGTAACGGCGTCAGTAATTATTCAACAGACGTTAATTAAATTAGGGATGTGTTAAGGTGACACTCCACCCACCCACCTCCTAAATAATAAAAAAATAAAAAAACTGTGAAATATGTTATAGATCTATTTAACCTCTGTGATAAATTGTGGGTGTAACTAAGATACACTAAACACCTTTGATTTAATACCACGTGGGATAGTTTTAAAATGGTGCACGAGCTCAGTGATTATCCCAAAGAGTTATTTATAAAGTGAAATACTATCAGCTCCGTTTGGAATAAATTTAGAGGTAAGGAATAAGGAACACTGAAGGATCTTTCTTTTTTCTTTTTTAGTTTCTAAAACAATTTTTTTTTCCAAAGTCAATGGTAAATTAACAGAAAATTACACGCGACGGTTTTTTTATGTCTACTTATTGTTGTCCATTTGTTTCACGAAGAGCTACCACCTACCGCCAACTATTAAGCTGCTCTTTACCAACGAATAGTGGGACTGACCGTTCCATTATAACGCCCCCATGGCTAAAAGGACGAACCCGCCACCCTCAGGTTACGAATTGAGTGTTGTAACCACCAGGCCATGTGAAACTGAATATAAATTAACAGCATTATATTTCTTTCTTAGGAAATTGATTTGGAACATCAATAATATTGTTGCGTCAGCGAGTCATGTGACTACTATGACGC
>NW_013665863.1:214650-220379 GCF_000517525.1 Limulus polyphemus | reverse complement strand
AACGAAGTTACGGAAAAATCAATTAACAAACGGAGACGTAACAATATACAGGATTCCTAACTCCCTTCAAATATGGATATTAATAACACTTAAATACGGCAAACAGTCCAACAATGTTTCTCTTTTACGTCTTAAATCGCTGACTCCCTAGGCTGTCGTGGACCACTGAAATGTAAGCACAACTATAAACAATTACAATTTACACATGAATATTCTATCAGTTTTAATTTGTTTCTTTTTGTGAAATCCCAGCAAGGTGGTTGGGATGGATTAGCGCCGGTACACCCATCGATGGTTGAGAAACACTGATGAGAGAAAGTTACAAGTGAAACTCTCTGTTCTGACAAAGAAATAGAAAAACAAACCTTCTTTAGCCCTTGTGTACACAAGAGATGATTCCAAGTATAGCTCCACAATCTTTGTGGGGGACTGGTATGGCATGGTGGTTAAGGTGCTCGACTCGTAATCTGAGGGCCGTGGGTTAGAATCTCCGTGAACGAACATATTCGCCCTTTCAGCCGTGGGGGCGTTATAATATGACGGTCAATCCCACTATTCGTTGGTAAAAGAGTAGCCCAAGAGCTGGTGGTGATGACTAGCTGCCATTCCTTTAGTTTATCACTTCTAAATCAGGGACGGCTAGCGTAGATAGCTCTCGTGTAGCTTTGCGCGTAATTCAAACCAAAACGAATCTTTGTGATAGCTTATGTTGAGAGTGAAAAGAGAAACCAGACAGCTTCACGTTCTCCTGTACACGTGCTTTGTGTCACACACGTGGGTTTAACAAAGAAATCACAGTCTCTCTAGTATGGTCGATACCCCTTGATTTTCTTACCTTCTCATTTTTCCATGACTTTTTCGTCTACGTCACGTTATTGGTTTTATTCATTCCTCGAGATCACTCGAGTCGTTATAGCTCTTACGCTCACTTGTGCTCTATGTTTAATGCTTTAAACCGTTACATATTATTCAGACATTCTTCGCAGTTTCTATCAGTATTTGAATTTTGCAAACGTTTTCGACTGGTTAATTTTTTTTCTCATTCTTGAATAACGTTTAGTGAACTTTCAAGGGGGTTTGTTATTATTCATAGCATTATGACAAAACCCGAAACCGCATTGTTAACACTGCTCCTTCTTATTAGTGTTTTACGAATTCGAAACATTCATCCTCACTAATCTTAGGTCAGCGCCACATGGTGTTTATAAGTTACATTTCTTTGTTGTTGTTTCCAAATAATCATAATTACAGCGAACAGTATAGATCTATTAAACTTAGGTAACAAGACGTTTTTTAAGCACTGTTTACAATTTTCATGTTGTCAAGCATAAACCGGATAGATGATTATAGATATCTAAATAATCAATTTCCAGGGATTACGATAACTGGGTGGGGGCTAAGGGAACGTTTGACCTTACGGTCGTCAATGGGCCCCCAAAATGTAGTCAGAATTACAAAAATTGTTCAGAAAGCTATACATTGTTAAGTAGTGGAAAACACGGATGTATATTCCCACTTATGTCTGCTGATTTACTTCGCTAAGTAATAACTGACATGCAACATTTGAACTATCACCGCACAAATGAGCTCCAAAATACCCATTTGTCCTTCCCTCCCCAAACAATGAGACCCTAGATCTGTTCCTGTTCACTTGCAGGTACTAAGTAAGGCTTGACACGAATTAGCCGAAATACGTCATTTATTTTGAACTGCTATTATTTTTGAACGCCCCCCCAGTGGTACGGCGGTATCTTTGCGAACTTACAACACTAGAAACGGGTTTCGATTCCCTTGGTGGACAGAGCACAGATAGCACATTTAGTAGCTTTGCGCTTAACTCCAAACAAACAAATTATTTTGAATATCTTACTTTTTTTTTTGGTATTATCTCCTGCTTATTTTGCAATCATCCAATTTGAAAGAAAAAAAAACACAGTTATGATGTGTAATAAACACCCAAACTACTAACTTCCTTTTATGAAGTGATACTTGATTCACTTGGAAAATACTGTATCTTATTCGCTTTTTCTTTTTTTTTAGATTAGTTAAGAATTGTCTTAACAGATGGCAATATATATTATTTTCCTTAGGTTGTTGACTTGGCGGTATGTCAGAAAGTTTCAGTTCTCAGACTATTAGACAAAAGAAAACATAGAAAAAAAAACGAAGACAAAAAAAAGAGGATAAAGAAGGACAAAAAAAGTGTGAACTATTTTTTTCTTTGATGTTCCCAACGCTAACAACAGATGTCACTGTATGTTAAGCAGTCAACCCTCTAAGTCTCAGCTTACGACCTCCTTCTAAAGTACGTCACACATATTCGCGTACTTGCCACTCATTGCCATAACTTTCTCATTACAAAGATTAAAAGTAAAGGTTTCACATCAGCCTTCTTGCAGTAACTAAATATAAAACTACAATATATCTATGATACTAAAGGAGGAGAGCAACTTCCCCAAATATCTTCCCTTGTTATTTGTAACAAACCTTGAATTCTGAAATAAGATGATAAAATAAAATGTGTGAGAACCTACTTATATAAAAAAATGGAAAATCAGATAAAAATGCAGTAAAATAAGAAGAGTTAACATTGGTACTGTTCTGAATATTTATACAACTTAGAACAATCTAGAGTTAACCTTGGCACTGTTCTAAATATTTATACAACTCACGACATTGTAAAGCCAACTTGAGGTACTGTTCTAAATATTTATACAACTTACAACATTCTAGAGTCAACCTTAGTAATGTTCTAAATACTTATATAACTTACAACATTCTAGAGTCAATCTCGGTACTGTTCGAAATATTTATACAACTTAGAACATTCTAGAGTCAATCTCGGTACTGTTCGAAATATTTATACACATTACGACATTCTAGAGTCAATCTTGGTACTGTTCTGAATATTTATACAGCTGACAACATTCTAGAGTCAATCTCGGTACTGTTCGAAATATTTATACACATTACGACATTCTAGAGTTAACCTCGGTACTGTTCTAAATATTTATAGAACTTAGAACATTCTACAGTCAATCTCGGTACTGTTCTGAATATTTATGCAGCTCACAACATTCTAGAGTCAACCTCGGTACTGTTCTGAATATTTATATAGCATACAACATTCTAGAGTTAACCTCGGTACTGTTCTGAATATTTATGCAGCTCACAACATTCTAGAGTCAACCTCGGTACTGTTCTGAATATTTATGCATCTGACAACATTCTAGAGTCAACCTCGGTACTGTTCTGAATATTTATATAGCATACAACATTCTAACATTCATAGACCATTTAAGTAAATAGCGACGCCTTTGAACACAAGACAAAGAAGATATTTGTTTGTTTGTAAATAATATAACAAATATTCTGTGTACGAAGTCTTATCACCTCTTTCTTTTATCGAATCCCAGTCCCATCAAACATGATCGCCCTTTCAGTCGTGGGGGCGTTTATAAGGTGACGGTCAATCCACTATTCGTTGGTAAAAGAGTAGCCTTCCCTCCAGTGTTTCACTGCTAAATCGGGGACGGCTAACACAGATAGCTCTCGTGTAGATTTGAGCGATCTTCCAAACAAACCAATCTTTTATGGAATTAAATGTTTGGTGTTCTTGTCTCAAGTCATTCATTCACATAACATCTAGTCTAGGTCTTGGTATGATTTGTATATTTTCCTTCAATACATATATATTCTTGTTGTTGTCAAGGGCTTATAACACTAGAAATCAGGTTTCTATACCTGCAGTGGGCAGAGCACAGACAGTCCATTGCTTTAAGTTTTTCTTTGCTTTCTTTGCTTTAAGTTAACAAAAACAAACAAACACATTATACCTACAGTTTATACAACCTCTTGTTATCAATATACGAACCTTTTTGATCAAGTCCCGTCACGTGCTCTTTTTCTTTTCTGATTACATTTTGAAATGCAATCGCGGTCAGTTATCAATTCTGTGCATGCTTTGTGTGCAAAATCTCGCGCTGAGAAATAAAAGATATGAGTACTCGCGTGGGCGTTGGAATATTTTACAGGGGTTAAAAATCTCATCACTATTACACGCCTATGAACCGCTGTCTTGAGCGACCATCATTCTTTTGTGCGCTCGTGCAATTTTTAGGGGCCAGTAGGGTGCCGAGTAATCCAAGCACTTCGTGTGGATAACAAACTAAAAGGAGTAAATCACGCGAGGGCAAAGGTTGTGATTTATTCGTATTCAACTTAGGAATAAAAGCAAAATCTGAAGAAAGTAAGCAGTGGTGAGGGTGGGGGTCGACCCCCAACGAATTAACAGAAGGAAAAGTTTCTTTGAATCCACTCTGTCTGTGCCACATTTGTTATTACACAGATGTTAGTTATTGGAACAGTTCTCTAGATTTATTAAATAAACAAGAAAAAATGTTAAAAAAGAGCTAATTCATGACGAACGTAGGAACATCTAAATCTCAAAAAGCTGTAAAAACGTCAAGGCACTAATCCTCTATAATGGTACTATATACCTGGGAAACAACTAAAACAGCGTGCGTACTGCTGACTAACTAGATAACTTTACGTGCGGTGAATGCATACAATCGAATGTTAGTCACTTATGCACCATACTTGAAATTGGGCAGGTACAGAATGTTTTAAAAAGGCGGGCTTTTTAAGAGGATAAAGTCTAGTCAGATTTATCCGTAAGTGGAGGAAGGATCGTTTATTTGAAGTTAAGCACAAAGCTACATAATAGGCTATCTGTAGTCTGCCCGTCACGAGTATCGAAACCCGGTTTCTAGCGTTGTAAGTCCGCAGACATACCGCCGTGCCATTGGAGGGGCTCCAGATGACCCTCCCAGACTATCTGGATCTGTAAGGGAGAGCGTCGGTAATCAACCAGTTAAAAAACTGATGTATGAACAAGTTCTTTTAAGCTTGTTCGACAATAAAGCGATATTTTATGGTCAATCTTAGCTGCTTGACAAGCCAAGCCAGAAGTCGACATGTTGTAGGATGATTAATTCGTAAATAGACTTAGCACAAAGAAATTAGATTCTGATGTGGCTCTCGTTCAATGTGAGCTTGGCAGGGCCTAGTAATAAGCCGGAACCGTAAGCCTGAGGATTCATGGTTCGCGACCCAGTGCCACAAGAAACGTGATCTGCACTTTGGGGTTGTAGGTGCACTATAACACTGACAATCAAATTCCACCATTCGATCACACAAGAGTAGTCTGTTTGTTCGTTTGTGGTCTAATAACGATAAAACTTCGGGTTCGATCTCCAAATTGCACATAGCACAAATAACTCTTTGTGTATCCATGCGCTAAAGCAAGAGCAATTTTTAAAAAAATTTTTGTTTAATGAATTTCACGAGGAACACAATATGCAAAAGAACATTGCCAACTTTTATTCAAAAAATATGTTGTAAAGGTTTTGATATTTTCATCCTATTTTGTATTTTTCGTGTTCCCTCACCCATTACTATTGCATTAAGATCTCTCAATGTCAAACATTGCAGTTTTCTAAACATTCTGTTACGACAGCGGAAGTCACGTGACGCTGGTAACACGTAATGAGTATCTCGAACGTTCCTGAAGGCTCGAGTGTTTGCCAGACGCCCTCTATTTTGTGTATATATATATAAGACCTGCGAGAAGTGACGGCATAGATAATTGAATATCAGACAGGGAGATAGAGACAGATAATCGAGTCAAGCCGTAAGTAAAGTGTGTAAATCGTTGTGAATTATAGCGT
>NW_013665863.1:204256-213650 GCF_000517525.1 Limulus polyphemus | reverse complement strand
ATGTTTAAGTTAAAGGACTGTGGAAATTCTGTGTATTACAAAGTTGTATGGAGGAAGAATAAACTAGTTTTATTTAAGAAAGGGGTTGTATCGCTGAAGTTCCTCGGGAAGAATTTTTACGATAAATTATCAAACGAAAAGAGACGTAACAATTATTTGTGTTTTGTAAATGTCAAATATAGTACTCGGTATTTGATATCATATAAGAAAACTAACATTTGTGAACGGTTTCGATTTTATTTCGACTGTTTACGATACTAATTTTTAAATAATGTTACACTGGTATTATATAGCCCCTTCCATTTTTCGAGTATATATTTTGATTTCGAATGAAATTGGTTTCATAATTCACACCGTGATTTGATTGCTTGTTTAGCTATTCCAGAAGCCGAATAAAGCTCTAGCGACCTTTTGACAGTCACTAGAGTCCTCGGGAGGGGTTTGGGCGTGATCGTGAAATCCGCACACTAACAATGTTCGATGTTTTCATCACACACGTCTACCATCGTTTACATTCATGAGAAAACGCGGTACATAACTAAACGACACTGTCTGGTTTCCACCAGTGACATTTGGTGTCATACGCTATCTTTCAGATCTGTCAAGGTTGCGAGCGCGTCACGACACACCAATAACATGAGGTGACCCCACAGTCAAAAATCAGCAGGGGTGAGATATGGAGACCGTGTTGGCCATGTGTGCTGCGTGTGTGGAAAATGCTTGATGATTACTCGATCACTGAAAGCATATCAAAGCAAAGTCCTGACACTCCGTACAATGTGAGGTGGAGACCCATATTGGATAAAGACTGCTCTTTCCCGGAGTGCAGAAATGGCTACGTGATCCAACATGAATCAGTAGCGTTCACCTTTTAGAATAAATTCTGACATGTTTGATGCTGATTTGACACAGTTTTCGGTATGCAAGTTTCACGTTTGGCGCCGTCTGGTGATAATTATTTTAACCACTAAAATCAACTATTCCTTCACCTCATTCGTTCATCTATCCAAATATCAAAGCTCTTTCGCAAACAATTTTCGAGTTATAGACGAACGAACATATGGGCTATCTGTGCTGTGTCCCCACCCCCACCCCCACCAGCCTATAAAAATCCGATTTGTAGCGTTATAAGCCCTCAGATTTACTGCTGGGCCACCATGGATTATGAATGTTAGAATAAGATAACCAGTTTTATAAAATCCTGTATATAGTTACGTTTCTTATAAAGCTAAGGACTTAAAACGCTAAAAATCGAGGTTTGATACCTACAGTGGGCACAACACACACACAGAGCCCATTGTGCAGCTAGCTTTATGCTTAACAACAAACAAATATACTTTTATGAGGAGCTTTCCTTGTCCGACAGTGCTGCTTCATTGAAAAATCTCTTACTAAAACCTTTATTTTGTAAAAGGAATAGCACTAGGAAGAAGGGAACAATAAGCTAGAAACAAACAGCTTGTCGGCTAAACAATTCACAAAGAACGAATTAGAAGCATCAATGCTGCGTATCCTTGAAATCCCTATATAAAAAGAAAGGATCACTGTGCGAGTAAAATACATTTCAAAACATAATACATATAATACTTCACCTCTACATGGTGCCTAGTCTTATTCTTTCAATTCCCCTTACCCAGGGTTTGTGATGAATAGTGGAATTCCCTGAAACCGGTGTAACAAAGTGACAAGTGGTAAATCGAACGGTGGAGTGAGTTTCACATTTATGTTTTAGAATGATATACATTGTTGAAAACATACTCAGTGACGTAGGAAGTGGAGGAGCAGGTCCCCCCCCCTTAAATCTGTCCCAGTAGAAATGCATCAGAACTAGGAAAATTACTTTTAGGAAAAGCGGGAGAATGTATAAATTTAATCAAGAACCCAAGAGTTTCCAGGGCTCGTAGGCGAGCCGTAATGGGTGCACTTCGCTCGATCAAATAAACCCCTTGGGCCTCCCCCTTTTAATTTGCCTCCTACACCTCGGATACTACATATTTCGGCAGTATCTTCAGAGACTATAGTAACATGGAGTATGCTTTCTACAATAAATATAACTCTGCTGAAAAATCGTTGTTTGTGATTTGATATATAGTAATTGTTTTTGTTTTTTTTACTATTCATCAAATGGTTAAGCACTTAAGGCGTAGCTTGTTTTCATATTTGATATTATACACAAAATAATTATGAATTCACAGCCAAGATTCTAGCAGGTATTTAGAAACTGGACGAATAATTCTGATCACCACATAATTACCCCCCCATACCAGGATGACAACTGATGACCAAAAGTCTTGATATCCATGGACATAATTCACGCCTCTCAGTGTATCACATACTGTTGCGTCAGCGAGGTCACGTGACTAGTATCACGCCACGTTTTCTAGAAATATCCTGTTCCTTCAAGAATGCCCTAGCTTTTACTAGATATGTGTTAGTCTTGTATATATATAAGACGGTCACAACGTGACGGGACAACAGAGGTAATGAGTAATTGAATGTATGCGGATAAAATATTGTTGGCCACGTGAGACATAGCGTTGTTATAGAGCGACTGTTGAAATTAAGTGTTTCGTAAAGTTGTATTCGGAAAGAATAAACTGGTTTTATTAAGAAAGGACTTGTGTCGCTAAAGTTTCGTCGGAACAAATTTACGGAAAATTAATTAATGAACGGAGACATAACAATACTATCAAAAACTAGTAAAGGTGGGTTCGATTCTCGAACATGGCTGGTTATAGCTCCTTTATAAAAGTGGTTCCCCACCATGGGTTCGCAAAAATATAAAGAAAAATAAAGATAGAGAGAAAACATATAGTAATGATAAGTAAAAAAATATGTATAATTATTCTTATTAATAAAAATTACAATCCTTTCAAACTTGTTTTTTACAACCATATATATATAACTACATTTTGGCAACTTCATATAAACATAACTCGTATACTGTTGAACAGGACTATATGCCTATATATTACCAACAGTCCTTAAGTTTTTCTGTCTGCGGACTTACATCGATAGAAACCGGGTTTCGATACCCGTGGTTGGCAGAGCACAGATAGTCCATTGTGTAGCTTTGTGCTTAACTTCAAATGAACAAACCTTAAGTTTTCATTTAGGTTTTTACTGTTTCATGAAGCGATAAAGGCTGGGCACCGCTGCTTTATAACGAATATACAAGAAACTATGAAGGCAAGGTTGTTCATATATATATAAATATGTATAATTGTGACATTGTTATTAGTTTATATACTCAAACAATGTTATTAAAAATTCTTCAAAAACCCATCTAAAAAACTGAAACTAGTGAAAATATTACGTTATCACTGTCACCAACATTTAACTTTAATGGTTCCAACACGTGTTCTTATCAATTTCAAACCGTATACTGACACACCTGTGTGTCCATCTTGGGTGAAATATAATAGACAACACGTCGATTTCCAGTAAAATTATTTGACACCTGAGAACTTCTGTTTGTTCTCCAGTGACTTCTGGGGTCTTCGCCCCTTGCAAAAACCGTTAAAATATGAAGCGGTCAAGGAATCGAAATATTACCATCCTTTACGAGTTTCGTACGCATGCAACACTCCATCCAAATTTAGTGAAAACACACTTCTTAACACCTGGAAAAAAAGAAATCACAGACATTTAAGAACGACCTCTTTGTTTCATAATTGATTATTAAAATGAAAGGGTTGGGGAAAAAATTGTCTTTGCATTAAATAAATGAAATAATACAAGATGGAAGGCTGATAAGGGCACATCTGAGATACCTTGTTTTTCAAACAGTTATAAAAAATAGTGATAAAACACTTATTAATTTCTCAGAAATTTTCATTTTAACCGGGTAATAAAAATTCGCAAAATACCAATTTATAAACCTTCATTAAATATTACACGTGCTGACTAGCATTTTCCATAGTGGTAAACTAAGCAACGTTCCAATTGGTTTATGATTCTTTTTATTGGTGGTAACTATAACCATCACAACTTTACGGTCAGAGAAACCGTAAGAGACACAATTAAAATCATATTTCCATTAATATCTTTTAAAGATCTAAAGCGTGTGCTAAGTGACCTCCACAGCCACTTGTTTTGAAGCTGAATATCAAGACAACCAACACCTGCTCTTTCTACACAGTAATGATGAATCGTGTCCAATGAATACTCTATACCTAAGTATAAACATAAATAGAACCCACGTGCATATAATGTTTAGGCTTAACCTTAAGAAAGACCCTCTTTAAATGATTGATTCAGCCAACACTTACGGTTTGTGGTTCGTTTCAAATAGGACAGCTATTATTCGGCAGTTTCTTTTAAATATGAATGATGACAGATTGTCCTGGCTGAAGGTTCATCCTTAATAATAGTCACGTTATATTATCATCCTCTTTGGAAATGTGTGTAATGTTGCATACACGAAATGTTAGTAAAGCATGTGCCGACATTTGTATGACTTAGTTCGTATTGTGTTTGTATTGCTGTATCAAAGTGGTTCCTGAAGATGGTATTGAACATTCGTCCCGCTTCAATGACTCCTTTCAGATCCAAACATCTCTAGAAGTAAACAACTCCAACCAATAAGGTAAACGACACAACTAAATACTTGGTTGAACTTTCATATAGCTACATGACCATTAACCCTAAATCGGCACGTAGTTTAGGAGTTTTCGTATGATAAACAAGAGGGAATCCACAATAGCCGCAGCACTTGAAATTCTTTTAGGCAGGATGAGAGTAAATTAATCTATGAGACCTTTTCCCCCTATTTAATCTATATTTTTGTGCGCCAGCAATACCAAGCGTGGGGGGGGGGGGCGTATACCCGGTTCGATTTTATTACTCATCAGGATCTCTACCAGTCTACCCTCAAATTGAAATTACTTCAGGCAGGATTAGAGTAAATTAGTATATAAGACCTTGGGCGTGGTAAAATACATCAATCGAAAGGGTTTGACCTCCCGAGTCGAAAACTGTAGTTATATCTCAGATCGGTCAAGAGATAACGGAGCTACGAGCTAAAAATTTGTACTTGAAAAAATAAAATAAGATAAAAAACTCAGAGCCGTTCTATGAGCAGCTATGCCACGGCTAAAAACTCAAAACCAGAGTATTCTTACGACAAAATGAGAATGAAAAACAGTAAAAATACATTTATGAAACAAACGAGTCATCTTGTTTGTATGTTTTCTTTTCTTTTTTCTAATAATATGAATGTTATTTTTACCGAAAAACCACTCGGAATCTGTTATTACAAAATCATTAATAAAAACACCTTCAGAGGCGGGCTGTGACTATCCATTCGCTAAAGATTGTATTGTTGCGTCAGCGAGATCACGTGACTATTCTCACGCCCTCTGCTTTCTAGAACTATCCTGTACCTTGGCGAATGCTCTAGCGTTTACTAGATATAGGGTAGGCTGGTATATAAAAGAGGGTGACAACGTGACGGGATTAAGAATAATGTGTGTGTAGACAGTGAGTAATTGATCTGCAGTCAGAGAGAGACGTATCGTTGTTAAAGCGTTTGTTTTGAGCGCGATTGTTGAAATTAAGTGTATCGTAAAGTTATATTCGGAAAGAATAAACCAGTTTTATTAAGTAAGGACTTGTGTCGCTAAAGTTTCGTCGGAACGAAGTTACGGAAAAATCAATTAACAAACGGAGACGTAACAGTATGTAACACACGACCCCGTATGATCAAATATTTTAAAATGTGAGGTGATATTTCGTTATGTTTTGCTCGTTATTATTATGTGTATAGGCTATGTACCTTCTCCTCTATCACTGTCTCGAGTTTATCTATGCAAGATGGTACATCACCCCTCCCCATTAGAATTAATTGTAATATTCTCATAGGTAAGCAGAATGACTGACGTTAGATGGCGCCGAGGTCAATCACAGTAACTATGGTCATATTTATTAAAATCAATGAATCAGTGTTACTCTATGTAATTGAGTTGATCAGGTGTTTCTTCAATTGCCAGTAAATATCCCACGTTGAATATCTACGTTTGGTAGCAAATAAGTGAAAACTGATAAGCCAGAAATTCATGAACTTGAAGTTTTAAATCAGATATTACTTGACACTTTTAAAACTCATAAATGTCGTAGCTTGAAATTATTGTATTACTTAGCAGATTTTGTGATAATTTATAAAGTTAGGCCTTTTCTTTCTGGTTTCCTCTCGTAACGTTTTACGTTAAAGTTGTATTGTTGGGTTAGAGGTTCACGTGTGTCGTTTGTAAAATTCCACACCAGGCATTTTAGAACTGTGAGACATTCTGTTTAAATTGTGGAAGTTCTAATAAATACTTTTTGACGTGAGGATATCTTGACTTAGGTAAGGCAAGGCAAGTTGAAGACGTGTTTTGTTGAAACCCTGGAAAGGTGCCATATGTAAGTGTAGTTGGAAAACTTCAAAACACGGTACCTTAAATCTGGTGCTAATGGATTGAATTTTTAACCTTCATACGCGTGTGGCCAAGTCGAGGACACCTAAAGTTCGGGGATAACCATCCTTAACTTTGAAGTTCTGAGCCAACAGCACCTGCCGTCACAAGGGCTTTGTCTGGAATTTTAAACTGAATAACGAGACTGACTTTCCCTTTTATAACGCACCCACAATGGAGTGTGAGAAGCGTCTTCAGCAGCATCACGTCTCAAATTCCGGACCCGTGTGTTCTATATAATACATAAATATTCTATATGATACATAAAGTAATGTTAGCTTGCGAGATAACAAATTGTACTTCTATTTTGTTGTGGTTTTGTTTACTGTTCATTTATTATTTCTTCTATCATTTAGTTCAACTCTCACTTAAATTAACTTTAAATGTTGGTTTTGTTGTTGTTCCATGGAATACTTCATCACGTAAAGTTTATTATACTTGTTTAGAGTTAATACTCTCACTTAAATTAACTTTAAATGTTGGTTTTGTTGTTGTTCCATGTTAATACTTCATCACGTAAAGTTTATTATACTTGTTTGGAGTTAATACTCTCACTTAAATTAACTTTAAATGTTGGTTTTGTTGTTGTGCCATGTGAATACTTCATCACGTAAAGTTTATTATACATGTTTAGAATTAATACTCTCACTTAAATTAACTTTGAATGTTGGTTTTGTTGTTGTTCCATGTGAATACTTCATCACGTAAAGTTTATTATACTTGTTTTAAGTTAATATAAAATTAACTTTAAATGTTGATCCCTATCTGAAATGATTTTATCTCTCTGGAGTCTGCGAGAAGCTTACACCCCCATATTTTAATGTGTTTTCTTTTTAAAGTTTGGTAATGAGCAAATCACCCTACACCATTTGGAATACGTCCAAGAGTCACGCAGGCTATAGATCACAACATTTTTTTTCGTTTAAAATCTATGTTAACAAATAATATCATGTTAACAAATAATATCATAGCATTACACACACAACGCTTTAGACAATACTGAAGGATTGTACACATTTCTAACATCTACAATCCTTTGTACAGCTGTAGTTCGATTAAAGAACTTAAAAAAAGAAGAAAAAAAAACGACTGGTAACCTCTTTACATTTTTATCTACCCTTTTCACTCCACCCCCATGTCTACAAGGAGTTGTTCCATATATCTTTCCTCCCCAACCCCTCTGTCAGCACCACTGATTCACACTCACAGGGTTAGGCATAAAAATATAGAAATATTTAATAAGTTAACAATCACGATGTTTTAAACGTTTCGTTCCTACGCCATCCACTGTGTCAAGTCTTTATATGTCTGTTAAATAAATATATTTTTATTGACATACATCAGTTGCGTCGATTACTGTCTGCTAATAATTTTCTACATCTGTTTGGTCTTTCTCTGTGAATTATTGCTAGTATAAAAGCACTATATTGAATAAGTTTGTTTTTATTTTGCTGATACATGGGGCCCCCATCAACTTTTCGAAACTATTTACGCACCAAACTGTCTGTAGGTCTTTAATGTTATTGGTTATAGGACCTTTGATCACATATGATGAAATAAGTCGCAAAATACTGCAAAATTCGGATATACTGCACAGGGCTACACAAGGGTTACCTGCGTTAATTGTATCTAATATTGAATTTACAAGCTAGGAGGACGGGTAGTCAACAATCCCCACCATTAACTATTATGCTACCTTAATCAAATATTGGGATTTAATCGTTAATCTTATAATGGACCCGGCCCGGCATCGCCAGGTGGTTAGGGCGCTCGACTCGCAATCTGAGGGTCGCGGGTTCGAATCCCCGTCACACCAAACATGCTCGTCCTTTTAAGCATGGGGGCGTTATAATGTAACGGTCAATCCCACTATTCGTTGGTAAAATAGTAGCCCAAGAGTTGGCGGTGGGTGATGATGACTAGCTGCCTTCCCTCTAGTCTTACACTGCTAAATTAGGGACAACTAGCGCAGATAGGCCTCGTGGAGTTTTGTGCGAAATTCAAAACAAACCAAACCTCACGGACCTAAAGTTCGAAGCACGATTTCTGTTTTATTTGTTTGTGAGGCTACGGGAGGCGAGCAACGGACCCTCAGATCCACAATGAAGGCATGCCATTCTTAGGATACACCCAGCCATATGAACAAAAATACCACCATTTTTACAAATTCCACTATTTTACTGGTGAGAATCATCTCCGTTTTATTTACCCTTTTTTTTTAACGATTCCTTGCACCGAGTGATATGTAAAATCATAAAGTTATTTTATACGACAGTAAGAGATGACCCCTACCGGTAGGAGAAGTTAATGCGACGGTTACCAATAAAATTAATTGAAGATGATAACAATTATGAATTTAAGCTTGATCAATTTGTTTATTTTTGAATATTTCAGTCTTACGTATAGATAAACAGCCTTGGAACGTGAACTTCATGTGAAGAACACGTGTTTATCTTTTTGTAATTTAACGCAAACGATGACTCAACATTTTCATTATAAGTTGTTTTTAATAGATACGTTTCGGTCCTTGGGGAAATTTACTTAAGACTACGACGATTCCATTTTCTCACAGGGGAAGGTAATGAACTTTTGGCGTTTTAGATTACGTTATTCAAATTAGTCCGGCTTTTAACAACGCTTACTTAACTTCTTAAATTTGTAAATCACTTTAATTTGGTAGTATGTTTCAAATTATGGATGGAGTGGTGTTACATAAAAAGGTTCGATTTTGGTATTAAAAATTAAATGTAAAATTAGCCAAAAAGTAAGGGATCTAGACTACTAAAAACTAGCAAGTAATAAATAATAACAAATAAATAATTTAGATATAAAATATTTACAAACTTACCTGTTTTAAGCATATTGTTGCGTCAGCGAGGTCACGTGACTAGTATCATGCCACCCGTTTTCTAGAAATATCCTGTTCCTTCGGGAGTGCC
>NW_013665863.1:196816-203761 GCF_000517525.1 Limulus polyphemus | reverse complement strand
AATATAATTACGAATTTATCATACAATGGTGAAAATTGTTAATATATTCCCGTAGTGTTCTTGAAGCTAATCCATTGTAGCGTACTGTATTCAGTTGGAAAAGTCAGGCCTATGTTCTTGGTATTTCTCTACTTAATCATGTTTATAAGATTTGTGAAATTACTCTTGTGGCATACATTACCCACATGGTCATTTTGTGAAAAACAAATATTTTAGATATTGAGGGAAAATTTGATTTATATTTTAATCTTTTGGTTTGCTATTATAAATGCTGATGGAGTGAAATTATTGTACAGTGGTAAATTTATACAAGTTGAAAAAGGACCATTTTGAACTGTATTGAAGTGTCCATGATGGGAAAATGTACTGGCTATAAAAAATGTAGGTAGGTACAGCACATGATAGAGCAAGACGCACGGGTACTAACAGCAAATATTGAATATATATATATTATGGTATGCAGATTAGACAACGCCAGACTAATAAAATGGTAATGACAAGTGACACGTCTCATTTGTTTTTAATTATATATCCATAAAATTGGCCATTTTTAAAACTTGCAACATTATTTGCACACGAAAGTTTATGTAATTTCATAACATCAGTTAAATGTGTCAGATTAAGTGTAAAACTATTTTCACACTTTAATCTGCACATGTTTTGTACTACACCGATAATATACGAGTTTGTATAATTAAGTAATCTGACTTTATGTCGACATTCAAAGGTAAATCCCACTATGGGGAATAAATATTTGGTCTTAATGACAGGGTGATCTTGAGAGCCACTGTTCTAATGAGGAGAATGTTAGCGTTTCATCCAAAGGATTTGTTCTGATTACGGAATAATAATATTAGTGAAATATCTTAAATTGAGTTTCAACAAGATGATAAATTTTCAATATCATGAGGAATTATTATTTTTTCTTTACAATAAGAGATTGGTTATGTACATGGGTTAAGCTGCAATAAAAGTTGAAGGATTGTAGCAAAGTGTTTTTCCTTCACTTCAAGCCTTTAATTATAAGACCTTGCAGAGACCATTTCGAGGGAAGGGGCTCGGATACAAAAAGATCTAGTAGCAGGTGAAGGGAGGAGAGGAAAATGTGATTATTTGGTCATAACTCGGTAAAAAGAAGAAAAGAGAGTTTTTAAAAGAGTAACATTGCTAACTTTATTGTTTTTAGATCTAATACAGTATATGTAATGCATCATTGATGAAATAGATGTAATGATTTGTGCAACGGGCAACACCCTTAGGGCAGATTGTTGGAGTTTCAATTATACTGCTGATTTACACCAAATTTATTTAGTTGAGAATTTGCAGTGGCGAGTGGAGCTCACAAGTCGCTAACTCGAGGTATTTTACAGTTAGAACAAAGAAATAGAGTCCCAGAGTAACATTGAACAAATAATAACAACATTTATTAAATATTTCCACATAACATACAGTATTAGTCAAAGTTTATTTATCATTAACTTCTCATAACTTTTAATCAGTATTAACAACTAGTACATATAGAATATATTCCTTTAATACAAACAGGAATATCCTTTACTATTGTTACGTCTCTGGTCGTTTGTTAATTTCTGGTATGAATTCTTCCCGAGGAACTTCAGCAATACAAGTCCTTTCTTAAATAAAACTAGTTTATTCTTTCTCGATACAACTTTGCAATACACAGGATTTCCACAGTCAATACGTCTAGCAACCGCTGGGACATTCGAGAGGTTCCCCGATCCTTCTAGAATATCATCACTTGTTACCAGCGTCACGTGACTTCCGCTGTTGTAACACTATTAACTACATCAGTTGATCAACAGAGATAATAATTCTATACTTACAACAGAGCTGGGCCAGTATACTTCTGGATGGTTGAGACTCATACTAATAGAAGTTAGAAACGCTGATTCTTCCTGAGGATAACTAAGGAGCTCAAGAACAACCGACTTTTTGCCTCCAGACACGAGTTTTTAACCCATATTTCCCTCTGTATTCTGTTGACCTTCCAAATAGTATTCCCAACTACTTGCAAGTAGTTTTAACACTTTACTGGTCGATTTGTGCAACTTCCTGGGCTAGTCCAAAACCATAACCAAAACTCACAAGTGATTGGTTACTGTTATGATGAGTTAGCCGGTTGCCTTTTCACTTGTGCTAGTACACTAGCGTCATGTAAGGAATATATCATCAAAGTACCACTTTTGCGTGTTAACATCAACTTTTTCGTAGCTTCCACAGTACAACCGAGTAGGCGTCGGTAATTAACCAGAGTTCATCAAGGGTGCTAGTGCACTTACTTCATTGCTAGGCAATATCTTCATTTTTTATAACTTCTTAATTCGTGATTCACTAACTCATGATTCTCAATACCACTTAACCAGCTAGCTGTACTCTCTAGCTCTCGACCTGATTTTGCAATACAGATGTCTTTACTTACGTTATTTCATCGGTTATATGTTCACTCAAAAACTCAGAAAATTGTTATAACTTCTTTCTTAAACTGCCAAACATACTGAAGCAATTATAAAATTACCTCAAAAATATCCAGTTGCTTCGTTTGTGTTACTTCTTTCGGACTTCGTGTTTTGTGTGTGCGTGTGTATTAACTTTACCACGTGACGAGGCGTGTACCAGAGTTTAACGTGTTTTTAGTTTCTTGTTCTGCCAACACTAAAACAACATATTCTGATATGCGTAAAAGAAATTCCACAAGCATCGTTTTTGGTGATTTTGGTCTTTAACGTTTTTAATTTATTATGAAATAGTCAAAAGAAGCGACACTAACTTTGTCATGGATTTGATTTAAAACTGTGTACAAGTTTCTATAATTAACTATTTCTTGCAATATATTAGAGACAGAGGAAACTATAAACAATGAAATAATATAGATGGCTGGACGACAGACAGATAAAAAGATATCGTGTCACTGAAACTTGTAAGACGTTAGAAGTGTAAGCTGACGTCTGTTTTAATTTGTCACAAAGTTTGGGAAGAACATGTGGAACACATTTCGACTAAATTTTACACAGTGAGGAAGTATATGCCTTAACTAACGTCTAATACTGAGTTTGCTAGAAGTTTGTATTACAGTATTTGTTTCACTGCTTTTCCAGCATTCCGAGACATTTTCAAGCTTTTTGCGACTTTGTTTACAAAAGTCACAGTCACGTTACTCATCTGTTAACTGATAAAAACAAAAACAGGATAATTCATAGGTCAAACTAAGGATCACTGGACTGTTTCAACGTCACATTTAAGACGTGGTCAACTTGATTTGTCAAGGGACTAACTCCAGTAGTTACTTCTAATTACAACCTTCCAGGAAGAAATGGGGACACATAATTTATACTCATCGGATTTCGTAAATGTTCATAGATTAATTAGTCTTTGACTTAGATAACATATTTATAGATTAAACTAGTGTACAACATATAATAAAATGTTTGATAATTCGTTAGTCTAAAAAGAAAATTAAAACGATTTTAAAATCAAATCTGTGCAACCACATTTCTTCGGGTGAAACACGGGCCTACCCATGCTCATGAAATGACTCAAATCCTAAGCTAAGGAAATTGTATAATACGGTGGATACAGCAGAGCCTATTGTGCAATTTTGTGCTTAATAAAAAACAAGCAACGCATACTGTAGAAACCACCCAAAATACAACTGTAAAGCATTAGCAAAATATTAAATTAATTATTTTGATATTTTTACCGAAGAAACACGAACGAATTCAATATTTACTAGGGGGTTTTGGTTGTGGTAGTTTATATTTGAAAGAAGAAAGTTTATAAAATGTTAGTGTTGTCAGCAACGTGTAGAGAATATCAAAATGACAAGGAGTCATTGACAAAAAAGGCATTTTTGAAGCATCGTAAGACAAGATTTTTTGTGGGAGGGGGCGGTGAACAATTAGAGGAGACTATGGGTTGCCTCCAGTACACATAGGGTAAAAAAAAAGGATAAGAAGCAAACACATCCTCTTTTATTCCCATTGAACTGGTGTTATAAACTGTGGATTCTTGTGTATTAACACTTAATAACGTATCAGAGTTAATTATTTTTTACCATAAAGACCTACGAGTCTTTAATTAATTTTAAAGCCGAAATCTTGTTTTGTTACTTGATAACTCGCAACGACGAAAGTATGAAATCGGGTGTATATCTAAGTAGTTTTTAACAACTTTTTATGACTAAGAGAAAGGGCACTTTTGGATCATAAGGACAGAGACTTGAATCCACCCACCGTACCCCTCGTGCACGTCACTGAAGGCAGTGTTGTATATTTAAAGTAATTAAAACAATCAGGTGACCTGTCCAAACTATTCGCGTATGAGGTTAGGTACGTAAAATTCTAACGAATCTGATGGTCGTGGTCTCAATAACTAAGTGGTTTAAATCTATTCCACAACATGCGATACCCACGCGAAAGACGCTTTGGGCCGAATGGTATAACCAAAAATGACAAACCGATCGAGTTGTCTAGTAAGAAACACCAGATCTGGTGACGTTTTCAAAATCTGGGTATCGAGGGTAAGTATTAAACCCAACAGGTTGACGGTACCTGTACTCTAAGTGTCTATGAACAAATAAAGAAATTCACACACAAAACCTTAACACATAAATATTGCTGTCTGAGATGGGACTCTGAGGGTAAGACACATCCCAATTACATTTCTCTTTGTAATCCATATTATTACCTACACCCACCCTTCCTTACGTATATGGTGACATCGTCTGTATTTCCCTCCTCTTAATTTCATTTTTTCATAGTTTGATGAAGTTTAAAAAGCTTCCCACGTACACGTTACCCTTTTAATTAGATAGATCTGATTTTAGATGCGTTACAATAAAAATTATTAATTTTTCATACTTTCTACCATTTCTCGAGATACGTAATAAGAATATTTTCATTGTTATCTGAATGACATCTCTTTTATAATTCCACAAAATACCGCTTACTAAGTCGTGAAAACCTCCAAGTTTTTCACCAATACACAAATTTTCAATATTTTTACACTTCTTCAGAATATTTGAAAATTTTACTGAAGACGAAACTTTAGAATAAGGTTTGAAAGTATATCAGCTTTTTTCATCGGAATGCTTTTCCAACACCCACCCCACCCCGCCGGTAAGTATCTTGGCTTATAACCAGGGGTGAAATTCTCAAAAAAAAAGAAAGAAAGAAAAAGTAGAGGTACTCAGCTGGGTGAAGTGGACTTGTTTTAGAATAAGATTAAAAATCTACGTGTACGTGTAAACATAAACAACGACAAAGCAGCTCAAATAAATTCCGGCACTTAGTTACCGGTGAGTACCGGCAGAATTTCATCTCTGCTTATAACACTAAAAAACGTGTTGGCAGAGCACAGACAACTCATTGTATAGCTTTGCGCCAATTAAAAACGTTTCCAACGCTTTACATGGATAGCCTGCCATCTAGTTGTCATTACAAAAACTATTATTTTTGTTGAGAGAGTGGAACCCAACGGAAAGTGTCCTTGAGAATGAAAATAATTTCTCTCCTTCAGTGACAAACAAAAGTATCAAGATAACTAAACAAGTAGGAAAAAACAAAAACCAGAAATCATATATATACACCCGTTTTTCTCTCGACAAAGTTTTTATAGGAAGATTAAATTTTAAAAGGTTTATACAAAGCATGTGGCAAGTATTATGTACATATTCACACATGGATTGCAGTACGAGCTTATACAATATTTCCTTGTAATGCATAAGCATAACTTACACGGGGGTGCAGAGGACATGATCCTCTTACTTTCTCATAATGGGGGATTGTTTCTCTCATATATATTCAGGCCCGTACGGAGAATGTTTGAAAGGGGGTTTATCACTTGAGAGATTAAAAGCCAACACATATTATGCGAAACACAAGCAGCATGTAAAAAAAATAGGTGCTATGACATTAAATCTGGAAACATGTTTGCATGAAACAGTTGCATGGCTGTTCACATAAGATCCACAAATATTAAAAACGTTAAATACCATAAGCAGCTGTGCTATAACAATATAAACATAATTTTTTTTTACATCACAAAAATAAGGGGGTTCCTTATAAACGACATGAAAGTAAGTATGCAGTTAAGCCTAACAAAAGAAGAAAATCACAAGTGTCTTTATTACTTGCCTTCTATTCAGTATATTAGTTTCAAGAAACTGTTTTTCACAAACATTCCATAAAGAGAGCCTCGAGATTTTCTGTGACACATCTAAAGCATCTTATTAAAACTACAAAACTAACTGTTTTCATATAAAACTACAAAACTAACCGTTTTCGCTTCCTTAGTTGATTACAGAAATAAATAACTGTTCAAGTTTTATTCAGCATTATAACTCGCAGCTCTACGGTAAATCATAGATACAGTGCTAATTTCTACAATCCAGATGCCGACTTCTTTAGAAAGAGAACGAGGAACTAAAATTACATAATCCATATTCGTACGTGGAATATTTTTACACAATATACAATATTAGAAGCTTGTACGATCACACAAGTCTAATGTTTAATTAGCTACTAATTTTTTATTACTAACATACTATTGATTTAAGTTTATATTCTATATTTCAACTGCTAATTTTTTGCTATGACCTGAGAAAGACTGCTTGTTGTGGGATTCTATCTCGGATTTTTTTGTTAGAAAAGATAGTGTGCTATTCACTAGACTGGGATGTCCACAGAATAGTTAATATAGGCTGCTAGCCATGAGAATGATTGATGTCCACTCACCATTACCTTACTGTAAACATCGATATTTATCAAAAATAGTCGAGATATGATTATCTAGAAATATAACCAATATAAGTTAAGAACTCCAACATCTAATACTGTCGTTAGCCATAAACATACAGACAACGTTTTGTTTATAAATTTTTAATCATATTATCATTTTGCCATCAGATTTAACCCATTGTCGGCAGCT